>NC_056523.1:113831326-114010128 GCF_019175285.1 Sceloporus undulatus | reverse complement strand
TAATAATAATAATAATAATAATAATAATAATAATAATAATAATAATAATACATGTCCTCTAGTATGCCATGTATTCCTATGTATTACTTCATAGCAGAAGGGGGGTTGGACTGGATAGTCCTTGAGGGTCCCCTCAACTCTAGCATTTCTTGTTGGGACTGTTTATTTTTCCCTTTTGTGTGTGTGCCTTCAGGGTATTTTAAGCATAGGAATGTTCTTTAAACCTCTGCCAAACTTCCTTTTGACATGGTAATTGAGTTTGAAATGCAAAGTAATTAGCATAATTATTCGCCTTGTCTTATTGTCATTCAGAGAAATCTGTGAAAAATATTTCACTAGTTGCTGAAAGGGAGAGAAGAAATCACCCTTTGAAAAGGGGATTTGTGGAACGAATATTTTTTAAAAAAGTTCTCCTCAAGCTCTCAATGAACGAGAAGAAAAACATGGGTTTCTCTAATCACTACTAGATAACTTGAAATAAAAGATACTTGACAGTTTGAGTTTTAGTAATCTTCAGGTTGTCATCTCTCTGGGTTTGATCTTGGTTTGATCTCCTCACTCAATGGAGCTGGTCCAGGGTCTTTCAGCTCCTGATTTCTTTGACTTCTTTGTTGTTGGTAACTAATTCGGCTAACTTGTTCCTGGTAACTAAATTGGCTAACATGTAAGAAATGCCCTTTCTGGCTGTCTGGGCCTGTTTGCCACCAAAAGACAGCTCTCTGCCAGCTCACAGCAAAGACTGCCTAAAACTAAAAAGCCTCTGACTAAAACAGAGCTTGCTGGGAAGGGGCGAACCAAACCTGGAAAAATGCAGGGGATCCTATAGCTCTTCCCACAATTAATACAACGAACATTTCCTATACTGCAACATACTATGGCCTGAACTAATATGAAGGAAAATGTAGGGGGAGATTCAAACAGTCCTGGCTGTACATCACACCTGTCTTGCAATGGACATTTTCTACAATAAATATTTTCTGCATTAACAGCTGCAGAAAGTGTGGCACTCACAGTTGAAATATTAGGCATGCTTTGTGACAGAGATCCATCCAATGTTTTTCATCCGTATCAGAATCATCAGAATGCAGAGGATTTGTAAAACAAAGTGGAACTCTAACTGAAAGCATGTTACAGTAAATAGAGATCCGCTTGAGACTGTGTATTCAGTACTATCAACAGATTTTTAAAACCATGACAGAGAATAGTTGAAGATGTATCCCCTGGTAATGGTTCTGGTTGTGTGTTGTTAGCTCCTTGTGATGACCATGTTGCTTGAGCTTTTTCTTTAAGGGCAAACAATGTGGTCTTTGCAGAGCATCAGAACCTACTACAAACTGACATCCTGATAAGAATGGAACAAATTTATTTTTAACATTGCATTCTATACAAAAGCTTTTTAAGGTATCTGTAGATGCATCTCCTGATCCTAGCTCCTGTAGCTTAGCAGTCTTATTTACAGCACAAGATTAATCAGTTTTAATTTTATGTCCCCAATTCAAGAGGGTGTTGTCATCAAAGCTCCTAGGCCCCTCTTGAAGAGGTACATCTTTAAGGTCAAAACTCCAATTGCATTCCAGCTTTTTTCTGCATGTTCAGAGACTTCATTCTTCCCTGGATGTTCAGTTGATTTATTGTAGTTTTCATTGAGGTCATTTCGATGTTCTGAAGAAACCATGTGCAATACAGGCTTCGGGTGGTATCTATCATTGTCCTGCCAAACTGTTGTGACAGTTGGATAGGCTGAAGGAGGTGATAATGTCAGACTGGGTGGTACTGGATGAGACTCTGGTGGCTGAAGAATTTCTTCTTTAACATATCCTTCTACAAGGCAACTGCGAGTTTGAGGTGGCTCTGCCGAAGGAGAATCCTGTTTCTCACGGTTTGCAGAACTGTCAGTATTTTCTGTGTTAACCTTGTTTAGGCCATCTGCAATTTTCCAATTTACACAACTCTCATATTTTTGTAGTTGCTTTTCAAACAACTGTGCTATGGCTTAATGAACAAGTTCATACTGTTCCTTCTGAGTGTTGTGTTTGCACCTCAAGGATTACCTATAAAATTTATCCCGAATCACCTGGTATCTGACAGGATTTTCTCGTTAGTTCCAGAAGCTTTATCTTAGCCATTATGACTAATGGGTTTTAAACTTACATCAAACCATTGTTCATTGCTAAACTCAGATGAATCTTGTTCACTAAGTATACACATTTTAATTAAATATTTTCTCTCAATGTTTGGTGTAACAGGTATACTTGTAGTATCAATTCACATAGGATTGCTTTAATCAAACAGTTCCTCCCCTTCTACCTCTCTTTCTATCTCCTCTTCTTCTGATTTTGGAATTTGTTCTGCTTCTGGTGGTGGGTAGTTACACAAGTATACTTTACATGTATGACCAATTAAACATGGAGCTAGGATATATAAATAAATTGCCACGTTCTATTCTCCTTGCCAGTCTTTATATCGAACATTAACTTGGGAGCTTATTGCACTCTAAATAATACTATGTATCCCTGACAGGGTACAGTTGCTTTTGGTGTTAACAACTGGTATTATTGCTTGTGAAATTGCTGCCGCCACCACCAGACAACTGCATCCTGGGTCCCAGCCACACTCAGCCAGCCACTTTGCAAAAATGGGAGCTTGCCGTTTTTGCAAAGTGGCCAGCTGAGCGCAGCTGGGACCCAAAATGCAGCCAGGTTCCAGTTGCCCAGCAGCAGTGGCAGCGATTTTACATGTGATAATACCCACTTATATCCCAAAGCATGACTGCATCTCGTCCTGGATAAGTTGTATTATTTCTAATGTGATAATCACCTTGGTCTAGTGGAAGTGAAAATGCAGGGCCACCCAAACCTTTCAAAATAACTTATTCTTTTCATAATATGTCCTTGGGATTTACTAAATGAGGTTTCACCATGCAGACATGCTGCTGGCCTACTTCAGTTCTGAGGGTTCAACTCCTGTGTCCGAATTTCCCTCACTCTTTAAGCTGGTTGGCAAGTGGTCTTTTATCTTTTGAAACTTGTTCTGGACAGCAAAACTGCAGATTTCCCTTATGTCCACAGTAATAACAAACCCTATTGTCTATGTTGCCTTTAACTAGTTGACTCTCTCTGGCAAATTGTTCTCTCCTTTTTGGAGCCTTTGTTCTCCCAGATTGCCAGGGCTTGTAATTTTCCCTCTCAATTACTTTGTTGTTGTTGTTGTTGTTGTTGTTTTTGAAGTCTTCCAGTTCTTATAAACTTTCCTTTCATTAAAATGAGGTTTTCCATCCATTTTTGTCTCTTATGGGTACCAAACTATCCATCAATCCTGCTGCCTCAGCTACAGTCTTTGGCCTTTTACCTTGAATCAGACATCCAGAGGTAACATATTTTAGATTGTTCCAGGCCAATTAAATGCTCTAGTTTCTGTTTAGTATTTACTTTGGATCTACCAATCCAATGACTTGATGAGTGACTGAGCCTACAGCCTAAAGGGGAGGGGGAGAGGTTTGAATAAAACCTTTAAAAACCATGGAGTAATAATTAGGTGATAGTAGTGTGTCATGAGCATTATCCCTTGCACCCTAATATCTGTGCATATGTATCTTTTTAAAAATATGATCAGAATAAATTATTTAGCATGGTTGCTTGTTTTGTCATAGAAGCATAACAGCATTTATATTAATGCTTTTCACAAACAAAAAAGTGGTAAACACCACCAGTCAACCTTTTTCCTCCACCCTCCCACTCTATGCCCCCACATTTGTAATGATTCTTTCACTCTTTATAATTTTCCTTCTTCAAAAGCTGGGCACACTATAAGAGCATGATTTTTTTCCTTTTAAAAAAGAAATTGTGAAAGACTGGGTTGCTTCCTATCTCCCTTATTCTACTAGGAATGTTTAGATTAACATGATACTTGGGAATTTGAATACAATCCAGGAATCATCGCTACTTGTCTGACTAATGTGACAATTAATATGCAAGACTTTTATGAACATAGTGTCTTACAATTCTTGCTTTAAATAAGTGTGTGGAAACCATGATAGCCTTGCATAATTTGGGAGAAAATACATTTTAAAGGATACATTTGCAGATGCAATTTAATGTAAATATTCATGTGTCTTTAAAAATATATTTCACTGATTTATGCAAACACAAGATGGAACCGTGAAGACTTATTAAAATGAAACAGACTGAAGATAGACAAATCTGTCTGTCACTTTCTTCATGTGCATGTTCATTTCAGTTTGTGTCTATATGTGCAGAGAGCAAGATGGTTTTCTTCCACTCCAGAAAGCTATATATTTCCATTTTGATGAGAACAGCATATTGCAGCATTTAAGCAGAATAACAGTCAGCCTATATTTAATAGTAAGAGAAATGTGCAAGGATTGGTGAGAGTGTGTCTGTATGCCTTTTTTCCCCTTTCATGATGTGACAACCTAAATCAGAAGTGAGAAAAGCATGAGTCTAAATATTCCAGTTTTCTTCACCACTGGCTATGTTGGCTAGGACTGCTGGGAGTTGCAGTCCAACAACACTTGGAAAGCCTTCAAGTCATTTCCAATTTATGGTGACTCTAAGATGTGGGTTTTCTTGGCAAGGTTTGTTCAGAGAAGGTTTTGTACTTACTTTGCTTTGAGGTTGAAACTTGCCCAAGATCAACCCAGTGGGTTTTCCTGACTGAACCCTGGTCTCCAGAGTCATAGTCCAGTGCTCAGTACCACACTGGCCTAAATCCAGTTGCTAATGTGATGCACGTGTAAATACCCTGAACGCACCAGATTCCATCTCATATCAGAAGCTAAGCCAAGCAGGCCTGGTTAATACTTGGAAGGGAGACCACCAGGAAAAATTGGGTGTTACCGGCTTTATTTCAGAGGAAGGCAATGGCAAGCCTCCTGGAATAAACCGTGCCAAGAAAACCCTATCCCAGGCTCACCATTCATCAAAGTTGACTTTGTCATACATAACAACAAATATGATTCATGTAACAGAAAATTTTACAGTACTTGGGAATTTTGAAATGATATGTTTGCATATTGAGCTGGAACAAACAGCAGAGGGCAGCATTATGCTTGTCATCTCATTGCATGCAATGGAAATGAATATGGCTTATATCTGTTGCACTTGTTTGAATTAGCTCATTAGTAAAGCTTACAAATTCTTAATAAAATATTGATGATATGATAACTTTTTGCTATGAAAATTTATTTCTTTGGAATGGTAAAATATTATTATTCTGGGGTGTGTGCTGAATATTTGAAAGACGGGATCAGTCCAATGAGGGAAGTTGCTGCAGGATAGGCCCTTGGGATTGTGGGAAAGAAGCTTTGTATAGCTAGCTACTGGTGTTTTATTTCTTGAACTTGTTTCCAGCTGAGTGGTGAAATACTTTTTATCATGATGTATGTTAGTGGAAGGTGGAAGATGAGGGAACAGGCATTGAAGGGGTTTCCAGGGAAGTCTAAAAAGAAATGGGATTGGTTAGTACAAGAAATTCTGTCTTCTTTTCTAGCCTGTATTAAGTTGTGTGGATCAATAACAGGATGAAAGTGTATATGATCACTGTGGCTAGAGATAGTAAGCCTAAAGACAAGAGACATTTCTATGCCCACCACCTGTCACTTTCATCTGGCACAGTAAGGCAATTGCCTCAGGAGACTGTTGCAGAGAGATGGCAACAAAGTAATGATGGAAGAGAGACCTGGGTGCTATGCAGTCCACCCTCAACTCCCTAAATTAGCCTGATAACTTCCAGGTGCAATGAAGGATGCTGTGTCATCTGCATTGTTGAAAGAAAGATGCAACTGCCAGACCCATTGACTTGTAGATAGAATGGGGCAACCACCTTGTGCTTCCCCTCAAGCAGTAGAATAACCTGGGCTAGCTCTGCCATCATTGCTGATTGTTAGCACCTCAGGATGGGACTTCTTGGTGTTTCAACATCTATGACCCAACAAATATGCCTAAATTTGCCAGCTGAGGAAGGCGCCTCAGCCCACTTCATCTTCTGATAGAACTTCTAGGAAAGCTGTTGCTGTGTGCCTTCAAGTTGTTTCCAACTTATGGTGACCTTCAAGCTTTTCTTGGCAAGATTTGTGCAGAAGGGTTTTTGCCTTTACCTTAGTCTGAGGCTGAAAGTGTGTGACTTGCCCAAAGTCACCCAGTGGATTTCCATGGCTGAGCAAGGACTTGAACCCTATAGAGTCCTAGTCCAATGCTCAAACCACAACACTGTACAGGTTGTCCTAGGATTGTTATGGAAAGGAAAATATTTCAGGGAAAAAAACTATTGAAACATGTCATCTCTGTGCAGAGCATGTGCTCTACTGCACACAATCTTTCTATATGGTTTCAGAACTAGCAAGAAAATTGGCAGGGAAGGAAGGTGATTCTGTTTCTTTGAAAAGATTCTAAGTGCATACACTGAAGCCTTAAAAAACATTGTGCTTGCCTTGAATCCCCCTTTTTGGGGAAACGTAGGGCATAAATCCAATGAATCAATGAATGAATACCAGAGACGGATCTATCCAAGGTGCTGACATAGGATGGTCACATCTTGTTCTATTCTAAATGGAAAACCCTTCTGTTTAGGAGAGGGGTGGGCAATGTGGAAAGGGCAGAGACCACTTTGTCCCCCATAGGCCACACTGTTGTGTTCTGGGCACACTGACACTGTTTTGTTATCAGTTATCTGATTCAGGGCTGGTTTTTTTGCTTGTTTGAGGGAGGGGGCTCTGACAGGTAAGCCACTGTGTTTGTGGATGGTTATGGTTAATTTACTAGTTTTCAGCTGAAATAGCATCCAAAAATCACTTTGATTTTCTTTAAAAAATTCAAGAGCAGGGTAAGGGCTTCAGGGGTCCCATTAACCTCTTCTTGGTGCATTACTGGTTGTGTGGAAAAGCTGAAATGAAACATGTGCTACGATAGTGCCGTTGTGAATGATGAACATCATAGTCTCAGACCATCTTCACTAACTCAGTCCAAAAGATCCATAATTGGGGAAAGGAAACTTAAGTGTGTTTAACAGTCTTATTCACTAGCAGGCCAAACATGGCTTATTTTAGAGATTATATAGCACCCTTAGATGCTTCCTGAAACTAATTGTTGTTCTTCTTGTTGTTGTTCCTAACTATAAATGGTTGTCATCATTCAAACCTCCTCTCAAAAAAGAGGTTCAGCAAGAATTCTGTGCTAAATGTTATGTTATAGTATTTGTAAATTCTGCATGCTGGAAGATAAATAATTACATATCTTCCAGTTTTGAAATATCAATCTGTAATAGGCCCTGTATCAGAGACTGAGGTACTACTCTCGTTTTCACTTTGGGTGGAAGCTGAGATGGTAGCAAAGACTATAAACACTCCCATATTTTTAAAAAATGGTTGTGAGAATAATATGTGGTCTAAACTCCCTTCATTTGTGAGTACAGCTCCACAACCTTAACTATGGTTTTAAATCAGAGGGTTTTTGTTTTGTTTGTTTGTTTGTTTTTCTCTTTAGGAGGAAAAAGACTGGAGCATGCATTTTGCTTTTATTTGGGGTGGGATGTACTTTCCATCAATGTGCTAATGTTTTGATTTAGATGGGAAAGAGAGATGAGTTTCAGGATGTATTTTAAAAAAAAGTTTTATTCTAGAAAGTAGCTCAGTGTAATTCAGCCAGGAAATATATGTCTGCCTTTCTTCATGGGCTGCCAGAATCTAGCAGGATTAAGAAGTGGATCAGCAGCATCAGCAGTGCCAGCTGGCAAGTTCCATGTGAGTGCAGCAGTAAATCCACTCTGGGCTTCAGTCTGAACTCCAAAATAGATTCAGCAACTTCGATTCTTCCTTTAAAGTTTAGACTGATACCCAAAGTGGATTCATCTCCCCACTGACATGGGGAAAAACAACTATCACTCAGGATGAATAAGTAACAGCTGAACAGTTCCTTAAAAGGTGGGGGAAGCACAGCAACCACATTCTGTTCCTTGGGGTAGATAACATGAAAACCTGTCATTTTCCATAATTATCATTTACTAGCACTACCATATTACTCCAGTCACTTCTGTACAGTGGGCCTCCATATCATGGATTCTGCATCTGCAGCTTCAACCATCCATAGCTTAAACATATTTTTTTTAAATCCAAGAAGCATGCCTTGAGTTTGTCATTTTATATAAGGGATGCCATTTTTCTGTGTTACTGTATATAATGGGACTTGCACATATCTATGAGGGGTCTTGGAACCAAACCCCAGCAGATACCAGGGACCCACTGTATTTGAAAGGCTGCCAGATTCCAAGTTGTAATCTTTGTACATATGATAAAAATTGATGATGTAAATATTATTTGGAGGGTTGAGTTACTGCTGAGTGGAGACAGTCAAATAAGGGGAGGCAGTGGCCAAAGTAGGTAGATGTACAATGAATATGCAATCATTTCACGTAGACAGACTTGATGAAGGCAGTCTTCTCCAACCTGGCACCCTGTTTCCCATTAGTCTTGGTTTTTATGACCAATGATCAGGGATTATGAGAACTGTAATCATCTGAAGGGAGCCAAATTGGGGAAGAATGCTCTAGGGTTTGCAGATTAAGGGTCCTTCCAAGGTTTTGTGGGGGAAAGTACATGTGAATAATGTGTGCTTAATGGAATTAAATGGTTGTATGGATGTGGTTTAACTGTAAGACATGATTGAATTTTACAAAATGACCAATGGCTTTTTTGCATGTTCATCAATTTAAGAGATAACTGTCTAAGCAAGTTATGACGTGCCCTTACCTCCAGCTGTATTTACAGAGAATGAAGACCTACTTAGCATAGCAGATTACCTCTGTTGTTCTGGTCTGCACCTTCCTTTGGCAGAGGTGATGATTTCTAAGTGGGATTGTGAAGGTACCAAGGTTGCTCTTTGATTTGCTGTTGTAAAATCCATTAGTTCATTGGTCTTTACAAAAATGTTAACCTCATCTCAGTTTTAGCCACTCGGTGGCTTTCAGTTTGCAGTGCATTTTAAAGTATTACCTTCATTTGCATCTCCCCCACTTCAAGAATAGAATTGGTGTTAGAAATGAGTTACAAATGTTCAACATTCTTCAAATGTTGCACCTTTCCCATTCTAAGCAGAGGCTTCTCTCACAACATCCTGTAAAATATGTTTGGTCCCCCAGCCAAATATTGATGTTCCTTCTTTTAGTGACTTCCCTGGGACTGCTTTGAAAATGCAGAGTATTGCCTTTTCTGGTGTGTTTAGTTACAAGTGGCAACATGGAAATAGTAGTGTATACAATGTGAAAGATGTGTGTCCTTTTATTCATTAATGTTGTGATCACTTCCTATGCTGTTTTGCTGAAATTGCTTGAAATGAATATGATTTGAATTGGCTAATGCCAATATATATGTGTCTTGAATATCCTCTCCTCCTTTTCCTCTGCTTTATATTCTAATGTCAATTGCTTTGTAACTAATTTCATAGAGATGTAATCTTATAGCCCAGGTGATTCCTCTTGTTATGTTTGTAGAGCAGGATCAAGAATTCATTTCCTCTTTAACAATATCAACTTTATGGTGGCAGACAAATCATCTGATGCCCCATGTTCATAAAAAGAAAGAAATTAAAACTGAACAAAAATGGCAGCCTTGTGCTGTGTATCCCAATGCAGATTATGCAGGCCACATTGATTCAGCAGCAAGAGAGAGAAACTAAACAGAGGAGAGACTGTAGTAAACAGACCAATAGGAGAAACCTGGAGGGGAAAAGTTGACACGCATTATAGATTACCCTTCAGGCAAACATCCTTTCAAAATAAAATTACCAGGATGAAAAAGCTACTGCAGCTCTCCATAAGGAGAAAGAGGGAAGGGAAAAGCTTCTGAATAAATAAGTCATCATCAGACCATTGGATGTTGCTTTCATTCCCAACACTGTGACTGTTGTTTGCTCAAGAGTCCTTCTTCCTTTCCCGAAACTCCAATCTTGCTGTTGCATGTGTGTTCTGACCTTTGAGCACTAATTAAATCAAACAACTACCATGTTGTCTTTTTCTTTCTCTCTTTTCTGCAGGTAAGTCAGGACTATTGGTCTATTTGGTGAAATGTACGGTTTGGGGCTATAAGGAACCAAAGTAAGCCTTCTTCAAGCTGTCGCAGCCTGTTAACAAGGTTAGACTGTCATCTTAAAGACTGCACTGCCCCTAACTAAGTGACTGGAATGCACTTAGTGCCAAATTAACAACTGCAGCCACAACGCTGTGTTAGCCCTGCTGAATTCAGTGGGCTATTGCAATACAAGTTCCCCTCCTTCCCCCCAGTTTTAAAGAGCTTCATCTAGATCAGGAGTGGGCAAAGTACATCTGTGTGTCCACATTGCACCCCCACAAGGGTGCTTCTAAGCCCTTGGGCCTCTCTAAACTCCCAAGGACTGCTTTTCCCCCCTACCCCCTGCATTGTTTAACATAAAAACATATGTTTTTCAAAACCAGAAGTGAGTTTATAGACACTTCCGGAGGATCCTAGGGACAGAAAAATATCCCCCAGACTTGCTGCAGCATTTGCCCAGCACTAATCTAGAAGGTTGGCATCAAATGCTGTATTTATCTTTACTTCTTTATTAAAGCATTTTTATTCTTCTTTTTCCTCAAAGTATGCTACCGTATTAATGGCACTGAATCACTGATCCCACTTTATTTGTATCTAGTGCACATGTACACCTCTACATCAGTGCATTTGCTGGTGGCTGTGATTCCACCTTCCTTTAAGTTTCTTCCCTCTAGTAAGTTTCCAAGAGATCCAGTCCTTCCTCACAGGCAGGGGCAAGTAAACAGGTCATACACTAAGAAGCTTACTTTGTGGCCGAGTTGACAGGGATTGCCTTCTGCCAGTCATCAGACCAAGAACATTGCTGTCACCACCAACCATTCTATGACTGCTGTGGGACAGGCATGCTGTGCTTCCTACATGACTCTCGCTGCTCTGAACAACTCTTGCTATCAATGAGTGCATTCTCTCATTCATCTTGGCATTGAAATCAAGACCCTTTGACCAATTGTCTTCCTTTGTTTTTGACACTATGATTGTAAACCTTCCTTTATTTCAGGTTTTCTACTTTTGTTTCTCTTTATGGTATGGGCAAGCATGGTGTGGAAATAATTCCCAACTTAATAGGGCATAAATCTCTACAGGTGGGGCAGCCAGAACTGCTGAGAACTTCTATAGGAAACATTACCTTTGAAAAATGTAACCATGTCTTGTTTCTGCTTAATTACAGATGTATTTATTTATTTATATCCAGAATACTGTTAACATATGTGCTTGGTTTACTGTGCAGTGCTTCCTGAAAACAAACAAAGTAACCAAAGAAGCTGAAATTAGGATGTAGTATTTCTCTTAGTTATTCTTCCATTTCTCCAGGTGTGGACTTCTTTTATAACTCATCCTTTATAGCTTTCATATCAAATGAGCTTCTATAAACTGCACAAAAATATGCCATATACTTTCTTTACATTGTTGGCTGAAATTTGATGTGGCTTTTGAAACTCCTATTCAGAAACAAGTCCTACTGATTTCAGTGAGTCTTATCCTTACATAATTTGCTATTTTAATGCAAATACACACATGCGCATGTTCAGTTATCTGTCAGTACCTGTGTGGTGAGAAACTTTGATTTGTCTGGTTAGAAGCAGGGTGGCTTTTCCCTCCTCCTGCTGAGATCCTAGACTGGGTTGCCAAAGAGAAGAAGGACCTGGCTGGTCTTTGGGCACATTCTGGCTCTCTTTCCTTTCCTGCTGGCCAGATAAATCTGACTCTTCATTTGATAAAGCATCCTCAAGGGGTGGCATGGCAGTGGCAGCCAGGGATAAAAAATCAATCCTCAGCCACAAAGCCATGCTGGAGGACTGGGAAGTTGTTACTTCCCCCTATCCAGAAGCTGTGTACTGAAAGGCACTGGGACACAATTCCACCCCAAACTCTTACTAGATACTGAGTTGTAGTGTATGTTATGTAGCTCCTGTTGCCTAACTGGGTAAAATGTGTTGTTGCAGGAAATACTGTTTACTTCCTTGCCAAATGCCCCTAAAAGTATTTACTGTATATACTCATCTATAAGGCTAAAAAATTATGCCCCAAAATGGACCCCAAAATTCCAGATGGACTTACCTATGGGTCAGTATGGTAATGTGATAACAGCTCTTTCAGATTCCCCATGCAGTTTCTTTCTGTCCTGAGGCAAGCAGATAGAGTCCTTGGTGATTGATTGCTGTATGTTTAACAGTCCCTCTCCCATCTGCACACTTCACTGTTTCAGGAGTGAAGGCTGAAATACTTAAACCTTGTATTGATTTCTGCTTCCCTCTTGCTGCTCGCATACACACACTGAAGGAGCCTCCAGGTTTTACACTCAACCTATCCACGGGTCATGTCAAAAACCATAATTTTGTCCCCAATACTAGCCCTCTTATAGTCGAGTATATACAGTGCATTGGCATAACCCCTGGTTGGGCCAGCTTAACTCACCAAGATGATTCTGGATGTTGTAATGTAGTCAAATCAGGGAATCCTTGGACTTCCAGATGTTTCAAACATTAATTCCACTATCTTATGTCATAGTCCATATTGGCTATGGCTTCTGGGAGTTGGGGTTCAAACCATCTGGAGGACCATGTAATTTCCATCCCTAGGCTATAGGCTATGTGTTGATGCCATGAGAGGCAAAAACTTCTCATTCTCATTTCTGATCCCCATTGCTTTGGCAATAGAGATGTTCCCTTTTCATGAGCCATGCAGTAGATGAACACTTTCACTCATTTTCTACTTCCCTCTGAAATGTCATTTAAAATTTACTTTTTTATGGTAGCATTTTTTCACACCCAAAGAACCTTCCTCATTCACACCAAACAGGAAGCATCAGCATCTCTCATCTGATGCTTTGCTGGTAGGTTAAGAACAAAACAAAACAAATGCCCATTTAGTCTAGCATTCTGTTCCCACAGTGGCTGGCAGTAGCTTGTTGGGAGCCACTAACAGGACAAGGGTTCACCTGCCATCTTCTCTTCATGCTTCCCTGAAGCTGATACATTGAAATGTACTGCCTCCCATACTGGGGAGTATCATGACTAGCAATTAGTGAGAGCTCTTCATGGATTTCTCCAATCCCCTTTGGAAGTTGTCAAAGGTGGCGGCCAAAACTGCATCTAGTATCAGTGAATTTTATTGTTTAAATAAGAAAAGTATGATAGTAGAGGGGAGTCTTTTTATCTTCATTGGATTATGCATTATCATAGAGAGAGAGAGAAACATCTCTCTGTATACTTTCTCAGTATACCTCTGCCATGTCTTTTCTCACCTTCCTTTTTTCCAACATTAAACAGCCCCAAAGAGAAGTCCTTTGGTTTCCCCTTTCCTGCACTTTCCCCAGCTCTACAAAATCCTTTGCTAGGTGTAGTAACCAAAACTGTCCACAGTATCATAGAAGTGATTGTACTATAGATTTCTGTAAGTATGACATTACCACTTTTATTTTATTTTTTACATCCTTTTACAATTATGCCCAACTTTTTCACAGTTGCTGCATTTTAGATAAGTCGTTTCAGTGAGTGATCCAACCCAACTCAGCATTCTTTTCTTTCGTTTTAATTTATTTGTGGTTCAGGGACAACAAATCAAGATCTTCTGCTCTTGTCACTACTATTTACTTCAGTTTCCTTTCCTGGAAATTTCAGTCTGACAACAGATATTTGAAGCAGTGAAGATAGATGGAAAGAATTTATTCAACTTCTGTGTACTCGTCTTAAAACCCATAAATAATCCTTTAATTTCATTTTCATCCAGTAGCACTATGGTGTGCCTAACATGTGTCTTCCACCTGATTTTTTTGTTTTTAAAAAATGCTTTGTTGTTGATCTTAATGATTCTCCTGGTGCAGTCTCATGTCTTTCTTCATTTGTAATTTATTCAATCCTTTCCCAACAGGATATATATATATATATATATATATATATATATATATATATTGCAGCTCTATAAAAAAAAGTGTTCATGTGTGTATGCATGTGTTCCCCAACTTTTCTGCACATTTTCCTCATCAGACAAGGCCAATTTATCTGGATTAAACAGTTTTTAAGGAACACCCCAGGTAAGATTACAAAGTGTTCAAGGCATGTTTATGGTTTGGATTTGGTGTTTTGTGGTGATATGTTTCTAAGGACTATACTACCTTAGGCGGGTTACAGACCACCACTTTGCGGCGGTCTCCCGCCGGTGCCGCTTGCTCCGTGAGGGAGCCGCAGCAGCCACACCGCGCGGCTCCCGCGCGGAGCAAAAAAGGAGCTCCAGAATGGAGCTCCTTCTTGCGGCGCCTCTATAACGTCGTGAGGCGCCTTTGGCGCATTTGCAACGTCATAGGCGCCGCAACACGTCTGGACGCTATGCGTCCAATACGTAGACATGGCAGCCCCCATGTGGAAGGGGCGCCGCCATGTTGTACATATGGAATACGTACTAGGGTTAGGGGGGTGCGGAAGCACCGCCCCTTCCTAACCCTAATACGTATTCCATACATATTTTTTGGTGGTCTGTAACCCGCCTTAGTTTAATTCTGGAGACCATTTATTGTTAAATGGTATTAAGTAGGAAAATGAAATAATTTTAATGAGTTTTCCTTGGTATTATAGTTCTTTAGCTATTGCAGTGAGTGGAATGACGTCTTTCATATGCAAATAGCTTCTCTTCCAAAATCATAGTACAATATTCTCCACATTTGGATTAAATCATATAAAAAATTAACTCACCATGATAATAATGTCAGTGTAGGAGAAATGGGAGGAGGTGGAATGACTCTGTAATATAGCTAACTTATCCTGGAAATTGGTTTAATGAAAATGGGATCAATTTTTTATTGTTTTTTAAGCAGCATGGACTTTTACTGTGCACTTAAAACTTTTGAGGCAAGCAGTAGGTATGTATTGGTCATACTCAAATGTTCGCCTTTTCTATTTAAATTTTTGCAAACATTCAGTGCAGTTATTATTCCCTTTTCTCCTGCCAGTTTGGAATTATTGTTGGTTGTGTGTCCACTGGTCAACCTTGTTTACATCTAATTGAGTGTGATTTATTCAGTTTAACATCTTGTCACTGCTACTGATAACTCTGCATTCATAAATGTTGAAGCATTTGCATGAAAGGTAATATTTCCTCAGGTGATTAGCCAATAAAAATATTTTGGCATCAAACAGCTATGAGTGGGCACAGACACATAGAAAGATATTTAACCAAAGTCTTCATAAAACATACATCCCAACAGAAATAGAAATAGAAATGTATATAGTTTGGACTCTTCAGCATCTAGTGACATTTTGAAAACCAATATAGGAAAAGTCTGTTAGCTTCATAAAACAGTTGGCATGCTTACTGTTTTATAGCAGCAACAGCAACATTTTATCTAAAATTGCCAGTGAGTAGTCTTTTTACTTCAGTTTCTAGCTTAACTATTTTTATTCAAGCATTAGGAAACAATGTTTTCATTCTCTCATCAAGGCATCTCTAGCATAGGATAAAAAGCCATGGCTGAAAAATTGAAATGAAATAAAAATTTCTATTACATTTTATTATCAATAAAAGATGGTTCACTGATGTCTTTGCAAATCAATATCTATCTCTAACGCTGGCGGGATACAAACCGCCGCTTTGCGGCGGTCTGCCACCGCCGCCGGTTAGTCCGCGGGGGAGCCGGAGCCTCCACACGGCGCGGCTCCCCTGCGGACCGAAAAAGAAGCTCCAAAATGGAGCTTCTTTTAGAGTCGCGTTTGCGATGTAGCGAGGCACCAGGGGCGCACTCGCTATGTCACAAAGGACGCGACGCGTACGGACGCTCAGCGTTCGATACACAAAGATGGTGCCGGCCATGTAGAAGGGCCGGCGCCATCTTGTACGGACAGAGTCCGTATTAGGCCCAGGGGCGTCTAGAAGAGACGCCCCTTTTTTAAAATGGGACATCCTCCGGACGTCCCACATGCCGGTTTGTAACGGGCCACTGTGACTGTGAAACTTAAGAATCACATGTTATTCCTGGTAAAAGGAAAGTAACAATCACAAGGAAAATATAGTTTGGAGAGACACTAGAGTGCTCTAACTGAGAATTTTTAATGTCCCTTCCTAAACTGCTAATCCCAAGATTCTTTAGGATGGAAACATGACAGTTGAAACTACATGTGAAAGGGATCTAGGAGTCCAAGTAGACCACAAGTTGAACATGAGTCAATAGTGCGATGTGGCAGCTAACAAGGCCAATGCAATTTTAGGCTGCATCAATAGAAGAATAGTGTCTAGATAAAGAGAAGTAATAGTGCCACTATATTCTCCTTTGGTCAGGCCCCACCTGGAATACTGTGTCCAGTTCTGGACACCACAATTCAAAAAGGATGTGGAGAAACTGGAGCGTGTCCAAAGGAGGGCAACTAAAATGGTGATGGGTCTGGAAACCATGCCCTATGAGGAACGACTCAGGGAGCTGGGAATGTTTAGCCTGGAGAAGAGAAGGTTAAGAGGTGATATGATAGCCCTGTTTAAATATTTGAAAGGATGTCGTATTGAGGAGGGAGCAAGCTTGTTTTCTGCTGCTCCAGAGACTAGGACCCAGAGCAATGGATGCAATTTACAGGAAAAGAGATTCCACCTCAACTTTTGGAGGAACTTCCTGACAGTAAGGGCTGTTCAACAAGCAAACCCACTCCATCAGAGTGTAGTGAAATCTCCTTTTTTGGAGGTCTTTAAGCAGAGGCTGGATGGCCATCTGTTGGGGATACTTTGATGGAGATTTCCTGCATGGCAGGGGGTTGGACTGGATGGCCCTTGTGGTCTCTTCCAATTCTATGATTCTATGATTCAGTTAAAGGGCAATTTTAGCATTTTAATTATGTAGTGTGAATGGGCTCCTAGATTCTACACGTGGATGTAGAGTTCTAAAGAGTTCTGTTTGCAAAACTGCAGTCCAAATAAGACTACACTGCTAGGTGGTATTTTCCAGAGCAAAAGAAAAAGATTAATTTCAGATTGCAGCTGTCATAACCCTCATGCTGGCTGAAGGATTATCCAGGTTATAATAAAAAAAGTAACTTTTTAAAGTCCTTTCATTTTTCCTTCAGTAAATCTGGTCCATCCACAGCAGGTAACCATGAGGCACAACAGATTCCTGAACAAGATCCTGATGTTCGTTAAGAGAAATGTGTTGAGATGCAAAAGTAAGATACAGGTCTATGCCTAACTAACTAGGTCAAGATAGGAAACTATGGCGTTTTACAGACCGCCTGAAAACGGTGGTCTGCCGGAGCCTTCATTTGCGGCGCAGAGGAACCCCAGCGGCAAACTGCGCAACTCCTCTGCACTGCAAAAAAGAAGCTGCAAAATGCAGCTTCTTCTTGCGGTGCAGTAAAGACGTTGCAAGGCACCAATGTCGCACTCGCAATGTCATTAGCGCGCCATGACGTGCAGACGCTATGTGTCTACGACATCAAAATGGCAGCACCCATGTAGAACGGGCGCTGCCATTTTGTATGCGCCAAGCGCGTACTAGGTTTAGGGGCGTCCAGAAAGGATGCCCCTTTCTAACCCTAGTACATGCTCGGCACATACTTTTGGCACGTCTGTAACGCGCCTATGTCTATTCCTTGTTTTACAAAGCCAAGATGTTTTCTTGTCCTTGGAGAAATGTAGGGGAGACTTCAGAAGCAGCAGGAAAAAGTGTCATCAGCAACTCTAAGAATATCAGCCTATGTTAGAAAGAAGGTTGTGCAAAGGCTGAGCAGACACAAGAACATCTAACAATCTGAGCTACCCATGGAAAGATAGGCATCTTAAGTGTAACCTGAGTTTTATCTCTGGGACAACAGCCAACAGCCTGAAGGTGAGCTATTCTCTCCCATTTGGGACTTCTCTTCTGGTGCATCCCTGTACCAGTTGTGCTGGTATTTGGAGAAAGATGTTTCCTTACTCAAATTGGATTCAAGAACAGATGTCTGTGATAGTCCAGACCTATGTTGAGTAGGCATAGGATGTCATAGTCCAGATCTTCCACTGGTGGTACAGAAGCCCTGCACTCCAACATGCCCCACTTTTGAGATATGCTATAACATAATATAAATGTGTATTTCTTTTGTTTTACCAGTTATTGATTACCATTGTAACAGTAGAGGGACTTTAATATGATCAACTCATTTTAGAAAAGTTCTCATTGGATTTGTAGATTATGTTTGTAATAATATAACATGAAAGATTACTTCAACTCTATGTCCTTTTAGTATTGTTTAAGCCTTGCTGTTCCTCAATCAGCCAATTTCACACAAAACTAAATACAGCAACATATTTCACAGGGACCCTACCCAGAGGAAAGAAGAGGGAATGGAAAGCCTCTTTGTAACTTATTTTTCTATTTTTATTTAGATTAATTTATTTCATTTACATGCTGCCTTTGTCCTAGGGTAGGACCCAAGGTGGCTCACAGAAGAAAATCATTTAAAAATTAACAATAAAACTTTTTTAAAATTAAAACACATTTAAAACAGTATAAAATTATTTTAATAGTATACAAAAGTTTAAAAATAAATAAACAAAGCACACACCCTAATAAGAAGCCTCCCTGGAAGTGATTACATATTAAAAGCTTGCTGTGATTATCTCCTGTGGTCCAAGCAGCCAAACAGTAGGCCTGTATTGGCTCTTAGTCCCAGCAGATCCTTAATTTCTCCCTGAGTCCCCTGGTCTCTGTTCCTACTCCCAGCGGAGTAGAATGTGACCTCTGCAAATCCTCGAGTCACACTGCCACAACCCAGTGAATTCATAATGGATTTCCCTTAACATACACTGGGACAGTTAAAGACTTCTAGTCCTCCTTCTTTGCTAATCTACACAAGTATCAAGCGAACCAGGACGCATGTAAAGGAGTGTAAAAGTAGCAGATACTTTTAAAGGAATTATTTATTATAAGTAACAAAATAGAACCAAAATATATAATGCATGCAAGATCTTAAGGGTTTTGCAGGTTCAATATTTATAATTATAGAATATTCATTTCATACAAGCTATCATAAACATAATTTTTAAAAAACCCTAAACGTTTTACTCTGATATATTCCTACTTCAAAACCCACTAACTCCTAAGACTCGCTCTCTAACTGTTCCTCCCCATCTCTGACACTCTTTTCAGCTGTCACTTGGACTCAAAGGTCTTATATACCCTTCTGACAGAAGCTTCCAGAAAAACCCTTGCTCACTGATAGGCCAAATGAGCCTTCCGTAAACTGTGATGTCACTCTTTATTTGCATATAGTTCCCCCCCCCACTGGCTTAACCCTTTACTGCCTGAAGAAGTCCACAAATGACTGGACGCCTAGTCATTACACCTGCTTAAACAAAAATGTCTTTGCCTGCCTGTGAAAGAAGAGCAAGGAAGGTGGGCAGCCCAGTTTCCCATGGGAGGGACTTCCAAAAGGTAGGAGCAACCATTGAGAAGGCTATCTCTCGTATCCTCACCAAGTGGACCTGTTATGGTGATGGAACTGAGCAAAAAAAAAGCCTCTCCCTGTAGATCTTAGAACTCCTGGTAAGATACAATGTTTCAGATAGTCTGGACCTAAGCTGTAGAGAACTCTATGGGTCAGCACTTTGAATAGTGTCTGGAAAGGAACTATTAGCCAGTGAAGCTGTTTTAACAAAGGGCTGCTCTCAAGCTGTGGAACTCTTTGCCACAGAGGACTAGGCTGCCCTCTTCCCTGCTCTCCTTTCCACTAGTAAGTAAAGACCATGTTACCTGAACAGATGTTTGGTGAATGGCTATGCCCGCTATACCCTGGATAGCACCTTTAAAGTTCAGATTAGAGCTGACTCACCCACTAAAATGGAAGTACATTCACACTATAACAAATCAGGGATCGGGGTGGACAGGTACGCCAGTAGCACACAGCTATTTACATGTCAAAAGCTGCAGGTCAAGAGCAATTTAACCACATGGGGATTAACATTTACACTTGTTGTTAATTACCTTCAAATCAATATCAACCCATGGTGACCAATCTCCAAGACCCCCTGTCCTCCACTACTCTGCTTAGTTCCTGCAAATCCATACCCGTGATCTCCTTAATAGAGTCCATTCATCTAGCATGTGGCCTTCCTCTCTTTCTACTTCCCTCCACCTTTCCCAGCATTATTGTCTTTTCCAATGAGTCATGCTTTCTAATGATGTGCCTGAAGTATGACAGCCTCAGTTTTGTCATCTTGGCTTCCAGGGAGATTTCTGGCTTGATCTGCTCTAGGACCCATTTGTTTGTCTTTTTGGTTATCCGCAGGATCCTCAGCAATCTTCTATAGCACCACATTTCAAATGAATAGATTTTCTTCCTATCATCTTTCTTAACTGTCCAGCTCTCACTTTCATACATAGTAATAGAAAAGACAATGGGTTGTACAATTCTGACTTTTGTGTTCAGTTGTATATCTTTGCATTTTAGAATCTTTTCTAATTATTTCATAGCCACTCTCCCTATTCTTAATCTTCTTCTGATTTCCTGACTGCAGTCCCCATTTCTGTCAATGTTTGATCCCAGGTATGAGAAATCTGTCATTTACCACATTCTAAAAAGTCACATTCATGGTACCAATAATTCTCTCCAGTTTGTTCTCCTTCAAACATTCCTATAAACAGCATGAGACATGCCTAGTACCATTTCAGACCACTTGTATGAAAATGGATCTACATTTCATGGATAGAATGTTGTGATAACTGACTTCAACTGTCATTTGTAAAGTCATCTCCAGATGGTTTTTTTAAAGTCCACTTTCACCCAGGAAGCAATTGATCATGTTTACTGTAAATAACAAGGCTCAGAAGGATGAGCCAGGCTTACAATATACCAGGGAGAACAGGCATTTTCAGAGCAATGCCTGCCATGTAGCAATGCCAAATGTAGGAGAGATTAACTGTGATGGTGAGATCTGGACAGGCTGAGAGAGTAATTAAAAAGGAGAGGGGAGAGGGCATACTGCTGAGTCTGACAAGAAATAATAGAGATTTCATGCTAGAATTGTGAAGTTTGTTGAGAATCATGTGGTGTGTAATAATCTCCAATTAACTGTGCTAACTATATGAATGGTTTCTTTAATCGTTTTAACCTCTGCTTCCCATTCGTTTGTTCACCTCACACTAGTTTCAGAGTACTCAAATTATATGGAAAGTGAAACAAAAAATTGACTATACCTAATGATGTGACACTCCATTGGCAAAACAGTTTCTGACATTCCCTCCACCCCTCAAAAAATTGATATTTAATACAACTATATATCTTCTCCTTTTGTCATTTTGTCCTTTGAGTTGTGATTGGAATCCAAGTATCTTTGTTGATATCTACAGCAGTCCAAAATATTCCTGAACCATTCATTGTCTCTACCCCCCCCCCCAAAAAAAATACCCCAGCAGGATCTGTGATAACTGTGATCAGATTGTAAAGGCATACTGAAGAGCTATTGACTGTGATGGAGAATGGATGATTCCCTTGTGAATCACATGAATAGCGGATTTGACAGAGCTTTGTAGGTGAGTCTATGATCATTGCTTTGGCACCTGATGCTTTTCCAGAAATGTTGATGGGAGACAACAACAAAAAGTCAGTGACTACAAAAAGAGAAAGGAGAAGTGGAGATCAAAGAGATATATGAACAGAAGAGAAAATGTTCAGCTAGCTGACTTTTTCTATTTTTTAAAGAAACCTCTTGTGGCCCTGGCTCTTTTTGTAATTAATGGCAGCACAATCTACACCTGTAAATAGCAAGTGATGATGATGATTTAATCTTTAGCAACGGTGGGCAAATGGGATGCGTTGGCTTAGTGGTTAAGACACCAGTTCTGATGATGAGAAGATCAGAAGGTTGACAGTTCAAGTCCCAAGTGCTGCGTGATGAGGTGAGCTCCTGTCGCTGGTCACAGCTTCTGCCAACCTAGTACAGTGGTGCCCCGGGATACGAATTGATCGCGTTACGAAATTTCCGGGATACGAAAAAGTTAGATAGGAAAAAACTGTTCCGGGATACGATGTTTTTTTCGGGTTACGAATTTTTTTGGTGCGAAATTCAAACCGCAAAGCGCGGCTAGCGGCTTTCCAGCGCTAGCCGCTAGCCTTTCCGGGTTGCGAAATTACTCGGGTTACGAACGGAGCGGCGGAACGAATTAATTTCGTAACCCGAGGGACTACTGTAGTTTGAAAAAATGCAAACGCAAGTAGATAAATAGGTACCATTTCGGTGGGAAAGTGACAGCATTTGGTGCAAGTCATGCTAGCTACATGACCACCAGAGCAGCCTCAGACAATGCTGGCTCTTCGGCTTAGTAACAGAGATAAGCACCACTCCCTACTAGGGGTTGCCATAACTGTCAACCTCCAAACTGGGACAAGCATAAAAAAATGTAGGACAAAATTTAGCCCCAAATGTAGGGCATACTTTTAAATGGAGGACATGCGAACAACTAAAAAAATAATAATTTAAAAAAGCATTAATATAAACGCATGTTTCTTAGGCATGCTCAAAATGGAGGACATTTTGGCATTATTCCTAGACAGATGGCAGAAATGTACTTCCCTTCCTGGCCAAACACACACACACCCCAATTCCAAAACACAAAACAGCACATTTGGGCATTTAACATGGCTTTATTTAACATGGCCTCTTGCATATTTCGGAGGCTTGTTGCATAACCAAACCCTTTGGGTTAAACACTTAACATGGGTTAACATTTTGATTGATTGATTTATTGAAATTTTATTTATATACCGCCGTTCCTATGATCACGGCGGTTTACAAAACAAAATGAAAATACAATACAGTACAGATTACAGATTCTCCCCCTGGAGAAACGCCGCTCCGACGGCAAGGAAGAGTCTCTCTGGGCCGCTCCTGCCCAGGTGGAAAGCGGGCGGGCGGGCGGGCAGTTAGGGAGGGAGGAGCCTCTTTCTTCAGGCTAGCCCCTGATGGTACTGGGCCAGCCTTCTCTCTCCCTCAGAGGCAGAAAGATGACAGTTAGGGAGGGAGGAGCCTCCGTCTTCAGGCTAGCCCCTGATGGTACTGGGCCAGCCTTCTCTCTCCCTCAGAGGCCGAAAGATGACAGTTAGGGAAGGAGGAGCCTCTGTCTTCAGGCCAGCCCCTGATGGTACTGGGCCAGCCTTCTCTCTCCCTCAGAGGCCGAACGATGACATGGTTATGTATTTAACATAGCTTCTTACATATTTCAGTTGCTTATTCAATAACCAAACCCTTTGGGTTTAACACGTAACATGATTTAACATGGCTATGCATATTTAACATGTCAAGAAGGTTTAACAAGAAGTGGATTTGCCCTCGGTTTCGGGTTTCTTACACCAAATGTACTTCTCAGAAGTGTGTATTTGGCCAAGTTACTTTGATTTTTCTTCACTGCTCATGAGTTTGTAAAAATCAGAACAACTTACATTGGCCATGCCTCAGAGGCTTGCTGATATCACCATCACCATCACTGTCACAACTAGGCAGACTTGTGTTAGCATTAAAAGCACAAAAAAGACACTTTGGAAAGTCACACTCTCTCGCCTTCAGAAAGAGTGGGCCCATGCCTCAGAGGCTTGCTCATATCAAATCATCATCATCACCATCATTATCACAGCTAGGCAGACTTGTGTAACGAGCCGACTACAAACCAGCCAATCAGAGGCCAGAGGCCCTAAGCCAATCAGGTGCTGGCTTAGGAATTTGAAGATTCCGTTTGGCAGTTGGGCTGAGTCAGTTGGGGTTAGAATGTTGAGAGATGAGGTTGGATTTTTAGAATCCTGAGGGTTGAAGCGGGAGTTGTGTTGAGGAGAGAGTGAGAGGAAGAGTCTGTTCCAGAGGGGAACTTGGTTATAGCCTAGAGAGAGGGACTTTTAACCAGTTAGAGACTCTAATTAACAAGAAGGATTATAGTAAGCCTGCGAGGCAATACTGTGGTGTTTAAACTTAGGAAAGTAGGCAATAAGGACGGTGTCAGTATCCTTAACAGCGGGTCATAGAAATACTCTGTAGCCAATTGAACTGTGGTAACATAGTAACCAGTAAGAAGTAACACGTGCCTGAACTAACAGTTGTTTAATATCATTTAGTTCAAGAAATATCTGCTCAAACCTCTTGTTAAATAAAGTTCATATTTTGATTTATCCAAAGGCTGGTCTGCCATATATATTTTATCCACGCTACTATATTATATCATACTGTGAACCTGCCACATAAGAAAGGGGGTTCATCACATAAATCGGGTGGCAGCGGGGTGAGAAAAGGAAACCCCATAGGACTGCCATAAGGTGAGGGAGTGTTTCTTTTTTAAAAAGTTTCAAGGAAATCCTTCCTCACATTCACTGACTGAACATATGCTATTGATTTCAGAAAACATAAAAATGCTGACCTATCTGCTGGACTGCAGCCTCTCTCTGTGAGTTGCAATTCACAGCTCACAGTTTGCAGTTGTTTGGGTTTTCTTTTAAAAGATTGCTGTTCAATGGCATAGAAAGGCCAGGGCTTGTAGACATGTTGAATGAGTGTGTGTGTGTGTGGGGGGGGGTCTCAAGGTAAAATCTGCGTGGAATAAAATGTTTTTCCATGGTTGTGCTGTACATCTCTGTCGCCTTGTAAAAATCTGTACAATAATAATGTTTATGAAATACTAGCAGAGCTTGTAAATGTTGGGGGTTTTTTTAGGAGTATCAATGCTGACTGAGTGATCTGGAAGTTGTAATGCAAAAGGTAGTTTTTCCTGGCTCTGCATTGGGTACTCCCACTTTACAAAGGTCCAAGAAAATGAGTGGGTACATTCAGGGAGCTGCCTGAATCTACACAAATGAGATGAATTTCAAAGGTCTTGGGATCTGTCACTTAATGAGGCAGCAGGTCAGCAGTTCAAGACTCAAGTGCTGTGTGATAAAGTGAGCTCCCGTCACTAGTCCCAACTTCTGCCAACCTAGCAGTTTGAAAGCACGTAAAAGGGCAAGTAGATAAGTAGGTACTACTTCAGTGGGAAGGTACCACTTCAGGTAACAGTGTTTGATATGACTTGCTGTTTACTCATGCCAGCCACATGAATACAGAGTCGTTTTTGACAACACTGACTCCATTGGCTTAGTAATGGAGATGAGCACCACCCCTTAAGTTGGACATAACTAGACAATCACATCAAAGGGGAAACTTTCACCTTTACTTTTAGAGTTCTCTAGAAGAGAATTCTAAATGCCTCATGAACCAATAAATCCCATGACAGTTATAGTGGCATCAAAATGCTACAGTTGTGTAGTGTCA
Source organism: Sceloporus undulatus (assembly GCF_019175285.1). Lineage (NCBI taxonomy): Eukaryota > Metazoa > Chordata > Lepidosauria > Squamata > Phrynosomatidae > Sceloporus > Sceloporus undulatus. The sequence goes on along the minus strand of NC_056523.1, from coordinate 113,984,816 downwards.
CTTATAGCCATGTTTGTGGGTACTTCCAGGTAGGAAGTCCATGGATCAAGAACTGGGTGTAAATTCTGGAGCTCATCTGTAAAAAGTTGGAGAGCCTCTGATGTTTTTCCAGGAAACCTGGAAGTGAAGAACATTCACAGGAACCAACCTCCTTCCTTCCTACTGAAGCACTGTAGAATTTGTTGGGTCAGTGAGCATGGAAAGCTTTAATACTTCACTGGGATGAATGAGATGGTGATTCCCTTCTCCCTGCCCACTGTCATATCCTGTTCTGCTGACCATCATTAGCAAAAACGACTGCTCTTGTGTAGTAAGAATACAGAACATTTATTCCCATTTTTTGGCAGAACATAACATTGACAGAACTAAGGGTCATTTTATTGCTAGCTAAAATTCATCATTATCTAATATAGTTGTCAGGAAAGGCATTTGGAGCTCTGTTTATCTTAATAAAAGGTTATGAATTTCTCCTGTAATGGTGGCTGGAACATTCATCTTTTCATCCTGAAAATTGGATGGAATTATCAGTGACACAGGAAGGCAAAAATGTTTACAGTGCCGAGTGACAAGATTTTGAAGGGTGTTTTTTATGCGTTCATGTATCATTTCTGTGGAGCAATATAAGAAAAATCCCGCAAAACAGAAGATGGTTATCAGCAGCTTGGGGAAATGAGTTGTGATATAACCCATCTGCTTTAAAATGTAGTTATAATGCTGTTTGGGCAAGGCGGAAAATGTTGAGGAAAAAATAAATATATGCACTAAGACATGCAATCTAGCTGCTAGAGCTGTATGGATCACCAGTTGATTGTTTCTTGAGAGATGAGACAATCTACTGTTGAACTGTTTAGTTGGTATCTGTTTATATAATAGGACAAATGGAATGAGGGTACAAGCTCTGCATGGTGTGTGTGGAAGTAAGATTTGTCACGACTTCTGAAGCTGTACTTTTTTGATAGCCTTTACATACCAGCTATGCTTGAATGATAGTCTGCTTTTTCCTGTTGCATTGGAGGGAAGTATGGTCTGAAGTAACAGTATGTATGTAACTGAACTGTTTATAAGAGCTTCGTATCTTTTTAATTGGACTGTAGTCTTTTTAACTTGAGGGGAATTGTTTTAATACTGTAACTAGTTTAATTCTGTTTTAATGCTTTCTTTTTGTATGTTTTTAATTGTATTTTTTTTTCTTTTCAGTTGTGAGCCATTTTGAGCACTTTGACTCCAAATTTTGGGGGGAGAGTATGGTATAAATAAATGTAATAATAACAACAACAGTAATATAGCTGCAAACTCCAGAACTGATTCTGGGCTTAGGACCTTAAAGTATGATTCTTTGGCAGCTTCAAACATAGGTCTTTCCTAATGACTACAACAAAATGCCCCATCTCTCACAGACATACAACCAAAAGTAGTGTCTTGTTTAAGGATAGGTGATAATTTCAGTTCAGTTCATTTTGGATGGGAATTTACTGTTCTTTATTTTCTTTATTTTCAGGGTGGGAAACAACCTATGAGGGCTATGTATTACCTCATCTGGGAACTGTGTTTCTAACATTTATATTCCTATTAGTTATGTTTGTTAAACCTTTTGCAAATGCAAACTACTTTCTATTAGAACAGCTTCTAAGCCTGCTATTCATTTTGAAAGGAATGGAGAATCATTATTATTTTTCTTTAAAAAGTTAAGTCAGGTCACACTTTTCCAAGCATTTCACTCCTTACGAGATCCCACTAAATAGGTGTTTAACCTCCCATCATTTCTATCTCAGCCTCTGCAGACTGGTCTGCAGAAGCTGACCAAAGAAAAAACAAACAAGTCCCAAACTGATATCAGTGTCCAAAGAAGGAGAAGTGTAATCTAGACAATCCAAGCACACTGAGTAATGTTCTCCCCAGGAGTGTCCCCCTGGTTTCAATGCATAATTGTTCTCTAGGGCAGCACTTCATAGTGTATCTGATGAAGGGGACCAAGATTTTTTTCTAACATGCCAGGGACTGATTTTATATGTGTATCCATTGGTTACAACAGTTTCTTTCCTGGAAATTTGCTGTGGATTGGCAGCTGTTGACACATGGACTGGCAGCGGTCTACGGACCATTGCTTTGAGTAGAACCGTTCTTGAATCCTATCCTTTCTTTTAGGCAGAGTGTGGAGCGGTTAATGCCATATTTGAAAAATATGAATGTCCAAATATTTGCTGAATTTAAAAGTACTAGTAAAGAGATGTGAAATGTTAACTAATGGTTAATTAAGTGATTTGAAATATTAGTAAATAGCTAAAAGTGCTAACTCAGTAACTTAGCCACCGCATGAAGCTTTTTAAACTTAGAAACCTAAGTCCTGAAAACATACAGAATGTGTTACACTTGTGAACTCTGTGTGAAGAAAGAACACCTTATTTATTCCATATTATGTTTTTGAGCAGCTTCAAGGTTTAGGATGAAAGTTCATCAGAAGGACTCAGATTATGTCCCAAATGGACTCAGCATGACAACCTTATGCAAATATCAGAGGAGTTCACCTCAGTTGGAATGCCATAGCTTTTACTAGGGGATTGGTTCAGGTTGTTCTTTTTGCTCAGTTTCATCCCATAACTCCTCAAGCTATGTTAAGTATTTCCTCTCCTACTTTGATATGTCACATTTCAGAAGTTATTGGATGGTTATCTTGCCCTTCACTTCACTGAGCTATAAATATGTATGGGTTTTTAATCTCTTTTCTTGTACGTCATTTCTCTCAGTCTTCCAAGAGTGATCTTCTACTGACTACAGGAACAGGATCAGTACTTCCTCTGACTTCTGCCCTTGAAGTAGTTTGAGTTCCCTGTATATGAGTTTCGTTCAGCAGGTTATGAACAGGTTTGGCTTAACCTAATTTGACCAGTTAGGTAGCATGAGCTTTCTTTTCTGGCATTTCAATTTGTTGCTTGTTTTTAGGTTTCCAGAACTCCTCTTCCCCATTGTAGAAAAAAAATCCTTTTTGTAACCTTGAGAAGGTTTGTCTGTGGTTAGGCTGCTACCAGAAAAAAATGAGTTTTTTGGCTCACAAGACAGCCTATTAACCTCCTGTCAAGCCCAGCTTGTCAGAAGCCCTGCTGCATCTTCATTTATTTGTTCAGCATCAGTTTTTGTTGGGTTGTTTATTTATTTATTTATTTTTAGCTGGGTTAAAGGGAACATGACTCTCAATATATTCAGACACATTTTCTTTTCAGAGGAGTCTCTTTCTTTGAATTTATTCTTTAGCCAGAGAGCTTTCTTACAAAAGAAAGGAAACAAATACTAGTAAGTAGTTAGTATAGTATTTTCTGCACAGAGTGGATTCCTGAGAAATCTGAAGACCAATACTACTTGCAACTAGCTGCTAGATAATTTTCTTCATTTTTAAATATATATCCAGATCTGTAATTATATAGTGAAAAGGGGCATTTCCAGCCCAACCCTATGTGTCAACTAAACTGTTAAATCCACTGATTTCAACAGGGCTTACTCCAAAATAAATTGACCTACAAGGCAAAGTTAAGTGACTATCCCACATATTTACTTAAATTTGGGACCTATATAGCTGAGCAGATATTTTCCCCCTTTCCTTTGCATCACCTTTAGCAGCAATTACAGAATTGTTACTGCAATTTGCCCCCCCCCCCCAGAAGGCATATTATCCTCATGTAACACAGAGCAGTTGGACGGGGGATTGTTGGAGCATGAGGGTATTCCAGGAATGTCTTCATTGTTGTTCCCAGCTCAACATAAACTGCATAGATTCTGAAAACTGTGCAAGAGTTTGAGAAACCAAACAGCTTCGCAGTCAAAACCTACACCCACTTTTAAAATACTATTCACTGAAAACTGCACAGCTTCCCAATGGATGGGGATATCCTCACTATTATATACTATGAAAGGTAAATGTATTCCCCATTGGCAAGGTTGTCAAGTTGTGTCCAACCATAGGGGGCAGTGCTCATCTCCATTACTAAACCGAAGAACCAGTGTTGTTTATAGTCCCATACAAACAATGGGGTGAAATGTTCCATAGCTGTAGCCATTGCTGGTTTGAAAGTTACACAACCCAAATGTTGTGCAACAGTAAACGAAACTTGGGCCGACTGGAAGAGCAGCCACATGTGGGTATTTTCCTGTAACACTGTTGATTTTGTGCAACATTTATATTGTGCATCATTGCAATTTTTTCTGTAAAACCCAGCAATGTTGTACAACAAAAATGTTGCACAAAATGAGCAATGTTGCTCAATAAAACCACATGGCTATTTATTGTGCAACATTGCTGATTTTGTACATTTTTGTAGTGCAATCTTGCTATTTTTACATAGAAATTAGCAATGTTGTTCAGCAAAAATATTGTACAAAATTAGTAATGTTGCACAATAAATAGCCACTTGGTTTTGTTGTGCAACATTGCTGATATTGCATGACATTTTTATTGTGCAACATTTTTGTTGTGCAACATTGCTGTTTTTTACAATGAAATCAGTGTTGTTCTACAACAAATAGCCATGTGGTGTTGTGTTTACTATGTAAAAAAAGCAATCTTGCACAAAATACACATTTGGATGCCTGAAAATAGTTCTTTCTATATCAAAAGTTGCACAGTTTTAAGGCTAGATGGCATGAGTCCAGGCATTTCAAAGACCCTATCTCCTTATATAAACCAGTATATGCCTTAAGATTTTCCAGGGAGGGCTTTCTCTTAGGATTTCATTGCACCAACAAAAACCTGACTGTTCCCCAACGGGATACAGTCAAGTTCAGGTTGCTACTGGGAATTGTCGCATGTAATTCACTGCCGATTCTGCTGGGTGATTGCAGCCTGGGTGCATCCCAGGTCCCAGTTGTGCTTTGGAGGCCACTTTTCCAAATCAGAAAGCTCACAGCCTGGAAAAATGGCCTCCGAAGTGTACCTGGGACCTGGGCTGCAGCTGGGCTGCAATCACCCAGTGGAATCAGCAGCAAAATACAGTGTGCCCTTGCTTTATGCGGGGGATCCGTTCCGGACTTCCCCACATAAAGCAAATACCGCCTATGCTCAAGCCCCATTTAAATGAAAGGGGCTCGTGAATGTAGTGGCGTGGCGATGCAGCAGTGCAGCAGCGCACGCACGCCTTGGGCGCACGGCCCATTAGTCCCTATGGGATGTGCCACCCCTTCTCCTTGCGCAGCTTTCAGCATATGCTGAAAGCCGCGTAAAGCGCACTCGCATATGATGCAGGCACAGTGTACATGTGTTAATTCCCGGTAGCAACCCACAACCCAACTGTATCTCGTTGAGGAGCAGTCGGATTTTTTGTTGGTTAGCCCACAACCCTTTCAAATGTGATTAGTGAGTGCCTGGGAGAGAGCCTTCTCTGTAGCTACTCCCAGGATATGGAACTCCCTTCACTAGAGATCTGGTTGGGCAGATATTTGTTAAGGCATTTTTCTTTAAGGAGGCATTTGGTGATAACAGATGCAACATTTAATGGGGAGAGGCTGTAGTGTTTTGTTTTTGTTTTTTCATTATGTTTTAAATTCCTTTTAATGGTATACTTTAACTTTTATGTTAGAAGTTTCTGATTATACTGTGTTTTTAAGGAGATTGTTTCCAGTTCCCATTGGTTGCTCACCTCTGGTCTATGTGCTAGTGCACTTCATGCTGAGGAGGGTAGCATGTCTCACTGAAGACTGTAAAGACAATATTATGAAAGGATATACTGCATACCATCCTGATCTGTTGAGGATGGGTGGGAGAGCCATATTAAGACTTTTTTTTTAATCCATACACTTTTTATTTTCTTCAGCTGTTTGCTAACAAAGAAGTCATAATGTCAGGGCTCAAACCACAGTTATGTAAAGTCAACAACAAAAGACAGATTGACTTGAAGAGACCTGGTGGCTTCTGAGCTCTTTAATGAACAATAACTAAAACCACAGGGATATTTCAGAATCGTGGATGTATGTAGTTTGAGCAAACTCTCTCAAAATGTAAATTGAGGATTTAACCCAGTGCTTCACAGGCTCCTGAATATGGAGATGCTGATATTTTTCCTTACTTCCTAGCAATCATAATCTGCTTGGGTTACATAAACAGGAATGGAGATAAAAATAAGTCTGCTTTTATGTGACAGGTGCTGTGACACAGTTACATCCCATGTTTGTATACAGCCTGTTTATTTACTTTTTTGTTCTTCAGTTAGGAAACTTTGAAAAGGCACATCAAACGCTGCTGATCTGATCTTCATTGATGTGTAATAAAAAGAAGTAAATGGGGATTTGAAGGCTGCAGTAGAATATGATGTTTTTTCTTTCTATTTATTATAAAGCACAGAAAACTAATAACAGTACTGGACTGTTAGCCATTATTCTTCTGAACTTTCATTTGGCACTGCATAGCAATTTCAAAAGCCAGTAATTTGTATTTTCTGTGAATTAAATTGCATTAGCATTAACTTCTCAGTGCACTGGATTATGCCATGGTAAAATGTAAAAAAGGGAAAAAAAGATAATCATTGGGGGTCTATTTTGTACACCTAACATATTGCTCTTGAATGTAATACTATTTAGCAATGCAGTTGGTAAATATGAATGTGATAAAGAAGATTTTGACATACTGAAGTTCACACATTCTGCCTAATTATTCTACAATGTTTTACTTTGTTTGGGAAATCCATGCAAGTTATGAAAAAGAAAAAAAAAGCCTTCTGGTGTTTATGCAGAATGAAATATTCATATTGTAAAAAAGATGTATTCCTGGTGGCTTTTGGGGAAGTTTCTGTTGCCATGGCAGATGATCCCATTGAAGCATTATTTGATCTCTGAATAGGAAAATGACTATAGGTCAGTGGTGGACAGAATTGTCCCTGAGTGTCTCCTCTCATGGAGTAGAGATGAGAAAGCCCCTTGGTTTACTAGGGAGCTGGTAGTGATGAAACAAGTAGGACAAAGACTAGAGAGTAGATAACTGAGAACTCAGAGCAAATCCAGCCAACCACAGTCTAGAGCCCATGATGATTGTGCTGGGAGGGGGGGGGTCATATTTCTCTGCCACCATTTTGTCTGCACAGAGAGGACCACCAGGGCTGTCTTGAGTGGTGACTGTGCTCTGCCCCAAAAGAAAAAACTCAGACCACTCAATCGCCTGCTACAAGGGACTAAAAACATACTTTGTAGATAAAATCACTCAGATCCACTCTGGATGCTGCAATTGATATAGATACAGTGGATATAATCTTGGCACCTGCTTGTCCCATGGATATCTTTCAATTTATGCAGCCTGAGCATGTGGTCAGGATCCTTTGAGAGTAAGAACCACCACTTGTATATTAGATCTTTGCCCTTCTTGATTCAATAAAGTGGCCAAAAGGAGACTGGTTGAATGTGTAAAGAGAGTGGCGAATGCCTCACTGCAGCAAGGCAGGATTCTCACCTGCCCCAAAGAGGCTGTATTGAGGCCATTACTGGGCGGGAAAACTCCCTGAACCTCACTGTACCAGACATTTATTAATTAGTCTCCAATATTCCTTTTTGGGCAATGTTTTATAGTATTTGATGGTTTTTCAGCTCCAGAAGTTCCTGGATGAAATGGATTATCTAGATCCATTTCAATCTGGCTTCAGTCCTGGTTATGGGGCAGAGACATCTTTGGTCACCTTGGTGGAGGACCTGCACTGGGAACAAGACAGGGGAAGTGTGTCTCTGTTGGTTCTGCTGGATATCTCTGTTGCTTTTGATACCATTAACCATGGTATCCTTCTAGGATACCTTTCTGGGAGAAGAATAGGAAGCGAAGGCCTGTTACAGACTGCCAAAATAAAGCTGCTTTGGGTCTCTTTGAAGGTATGCTGTTTACATGATGCATGCATCCGAAGAATCCGGATGGTGCACCAAAGCTGCACTCCAGTGCTTAGGAATGGAGTGTGGCTTTGGCGTGACCTCCGGACTCTTAGGATCCATGCATCATTTAAATAGCATACCTCCAAAGAGACCCGAAGCAGCTTTATTTTGGCAGTCTGTAACAGGCCAATGTTTACAGTGGCTTCAGTCCTTCTTGGAGAAGTGCACTCAAAAGGTAGTTCTAGGGGACTCCTGTTTGACAGCCTGGCCATTGGTCTGTGGTGTCCCTTGGGGTTCATTATCAACTCTATCTCTCCTTTCCTTCTGACTCCAAGAAAGTCGTTTCAGTACTAAATCATTGTACAGTCAGCCCTCCCCTTACATGGGGGATGCATTCCGGATCCTCCCTGGGTAGGGAGGAAACCACGTGGAAACAATGGTGTGTGTACATACGGCATGGTGTGAGCATACCATTCATTTAATTCTCCCGCAGCTTCAGCATAAGATGAAAGCCGTGTAAGAGAAGCCTGCATATGGAGCGGGCTAAATATATGTTGTCATAATGGACTGATTGAAGGCAAACAAACTGAAGCTTAATTCAGACAAGACAGAGGTGCTCCTGACCAGTCAGAAAGCAGATTACAGAATAGGGATTCATCTGAATGAGATTACAGTCTCCCTGAAATCTGAGTCTTATAGTTGGGTATACTCATGGACTCAGCCCTAAGCCTGGAAGCCTGGAAACCTAGGTTTCAACTGTGGCCAGGAGTGTGATTGTACAATTAAAATCAGTGCACCAGCTATAAACATTTCTTGAAAAATCAGATTTGTCCACAGTAGCACACACCTTGATTACATTCCATTAGGATTACTGTAACACACTCTATGTGGGACTGCCTTTGAAAACTGTTTGGATACTTCAGATGGCCCAAAAGGCTGTGGCTAGGATTTTGACTGGGACATTTGATCCCTCTGCTGAAACAGCTGCATTGGCTACTAGCCCATCTCCAGGCAGAATTCTAAGTGTTGGTTATTACCTATAAAGTTTTTTACAGCTTAGGTCCAGACTATCTGAAAGATGATATCTTCCTATATGAACCTATCTGAGTTTAAAGATCTTTGCAGAAGGTTTTCTCTGAATCCCACCACCCTCACAGGTACTGCTGGTGAGAACCCAGAAGAGAGCCTTCTCAGTGGCTGCTCTCAGGCTATGGTACTCTCTGCCAATGGAGGCTGGGTTGGAACTCTCCTTGCTGTGGTTGGAGTAGCATATGGGACAAAAGTGGCATATAAAATAAATTAATACATCAATAGGATGTAGTCACATTTGATGTGTGAAAGACTGTGCTTGCTTAGTTTGGGAGTGCACAACTAGAAATAAGTTATTTATTTAATTTGATTTAATTTCTGTGATGACATTCTCCCAGAGAAGGACCCAAGGCAACTAAATATGGGCTAGAATCCTGTTCGTGTTAACCAAACCACCTCTAAGTGTTTCTTTCATAAGAAAACCCTATGAAAATCATACGGCCATAAATTGAAAAATGGATGGAAGGCACACACACGTTCCTGTGAGGAAGTGGTTGAATATTTTTGTCCAAAGTAGAATGCATGTATTAAATTCAGGATTGCAGAAGTGAAGTTGCATACAAAATGCATAGGGACATACTGAAAAAGGATGTGTCTACGGATTCACATTGAGCACACAGATGTGTATGACTATTTGGTTGCCCATTTATTTGTTCAGTGTAAAAGTATAGTGAGACATTGTTACACAACTGCCATATACTTCCATACGTGTAAAGTTATGCTCTGTCTCTTTCATGCAGAATCTTGGCCATTTGGAAGTTCCTTATCCTTTTCAATGAAAGTGTCAAGAAACAAGCTGGAACATTCCCTTTGTGATTGCAAGAACCTAGTCTGTTAAGTCTTGCTCCTTCACTGAAGGCACTTATCCCGTTCTATTCCTCTCCTGTTGACCTCTAATTTCAGTTGTGTGTGTGTGTGTATGTGTGAGGTGCATGTGTGCATTTTTTTATAAATTTGCAAGGCACAGGTAGAAAACAACAAAGGAGAGCAAACAGGAAAAACAAAGGGCTATTACAAGGGTCAGAATCATGTGGTCCTCAAGATACTGTTAGACTGTAATTCTCTTTAAACCTAGCCAGAATCACTAAAAGTCATCATAGGAGTTGGAATCCAGTAAAATTTAGAGGCAAAATGTTCTCTCTGCATAGGTCATGATGTGAACACAACATAGGGCCTGCTACGGATCAAGCCCACTGAGGTCTTTGGAAAAGCCTTTAGCTGCATGATTCTGTTTAGTAGCATTTGGAGACAGTTTTGGAAATTCCCCTAAAGTTTGAACCCCACACTTGAGGTTCTGGATTGATTGATCAGATACCTCTCCAGTTTTCATGCACTCACTCTATATGTGATGCAACATGGAGAACCAGTTTCACATGAGTAATCCTAGGCAGTTTTTTCTGGGGATTAGATTGCTTTTCATTAAATTTTCACTGCATTCAAAGCAGACATTTGAACATTTGGGTGGGAGGGGACATGAACTCCCAGAAAACCCCAGCAGCACAGCCACTAGTAGTTGTAGTACAAAACCCACTCCCCAGCTCTGTTTCAAAGTATGGTGTAGAACTAGTGTAGGCAGGAAGTAGGGGAAATAACTAATTACAGCCAGTATGGCCTGCAGAATTTTTGCATACATATCGGCCTATGTTTGAGCCAGTCCACTGAATGCTCTTCTGTCTCCATGGAGTGGTAATGGCTATCCAGGGAACAAGTCTCCATTGCTATCTAAGATCCTTTTACTGTGGATGCTGGAATTTAGGGCTTTTTGCATGCAAAGCCTGCCCTCATGCATTGATAAATGGCCTTCATCTCTCAGTATATTTTAAGGTGGGATGACAGATCACTGGAACAGCCTTTTATAGGCTCCACTGGAACTTGATAAGTGAAACCATTTATATGGGATGTTCCTTTTTCACTGAGACCTGATTAAGGGAGATGATATGAACCACTTCAATAATCACAGTGGTGCTTTCAAAACATAACTCACAATGAGTATATCAAGGTAATGGGAGTGAGGGGTTCCATTAAAATTAAATGGCAAAAGAGCTTCCACTCCCTCACAACACACAGGCCCTGCAAGTTAAATAACATCGAAAGCATCCCTTAAAGTCCTTGTCCTTGCTTGGGATGCTCCTTTCTGTTGGTGACAAAATACAAATTGCCTTCTAGAAGGAGGAGAGGAGGGGTAGAACCTTGAGTATCCCTTTTCATAATTTACCCTTTATCTGCTTTCACAAATAGGGTCTCTTTATTAAAGAAAATGGCCTAAATTCAATTGCAAGCCCCAGCTAGAAAGCACCAATTGAATCAATTTCCATAACATATTCAGTGGGTCTGTTCTAATTTGGATGAACAACTGAAATTAGGCCTCTAGCACTAGGTGAGGCAATGACAAAGGTACTGAGAGTTGTTGACCTTAAATATCATCAAGAATGACCAACACAGTAGGTGACATCCTGCTGGTTACTAGACCCATTCAATCAGTTGTTTAATGATGAGTCCACATAGATGCTGCTAATGAATTCCATAGGTCTACTCTACTAGAACTAAAATAGGATTTAGGCCAGTATCTGTTAGCTTGAAATTAAAAGCTAAAATTCAATTTCAGCCATTGCAGGGTACAATACAATAATTATCTAAAAGTGCTCTAAAGCCTTTTCATGTATAGATTTTTCCATAGCTATGTTATCTTCAGTGACTCTCTGCAAAATGGGATGTGACAATGCAATGGATTTTGAATCAGATCTTGCAGCTGCAAAAAATTTTCTACTTTTCTTTTCTTTCTTTTTTTTTTAAAGATTTTATAAAAGGGGATTTTATGCAAATGTGTTACTGCTTTTAATTCCTCTCCTATTCAGGCCTAGAAACTTATTGTAGATAGCAATACGGTTTTTTTAAAAATGCAAAAGCAAAAACCAAGCTCTGTGTCCAGTCTACCCTTGTAACAGAATCAGAGAATTATGGCATAGTTTTGTTGTTGTGTCATTTCGACTTATGGCAACTCTAAGGCAAACCTATCATGAAGTATTCTGGGGTTGGGTGAGTATGACTCACCCACACTCATCCAGTGGGTTTCCATGGCTGAGCAAGGAATCGAACCCCGATCTCCAGGGTTCTAGTCTTGTGTTCAAACCACTACACCATGCTGGCTGTTTATGTAGTAGAAATAACCAAAAATACACAAGCTGCAGTCTTGCAAAGTATTATACAGAAGGTTATAAAATAGTGATAAATGAAATCAAGAAAAGTGGTGTTGAAATGATCTGTGGGGATTCACACAGACAAATGGTCTGTGGAGATTCACAATGGTCTCTGGCATTCACACTCTGCATTAATGACAGTTGACAGATGGCAGTATATCTTTCAGATTCACAGACAAAACTAATGGAAGGAATTGGAAACTGTTTTAGAGCAGTGGTTCTCCGTCTTTGGTCCTTCAGGTGCTTTGAACTTCATCTATCAGAATCTCTGATCATTGACCAAACTGGATGGGGCTTCTGGGAGATGAAGTCCAAATTAACTGGTGGAACAACATTTGAGAACTACTCTTTAGAAGACAGCATAGGAATTATTTCATAAACAAAAAAGTAAACAAGTAAGCAAGAAATTGTTTCAGCAAAATCAATTGCTGGAAGTATAAAACTTATTTCTCTGTGTATGCGAATATTAAACCTGCTAGTTTTACTCTGGCTCTTTACACAGTTCTTTTCATTATGCTTTTTGATTCCTTTACTACTTCACATCCTGTACACACAATCTGAATGCTTTAAGGCAGCCCCCTTCCTTTTCCCCCAGGAATCTTTGCAACTTTAAATTACTTTGTTTCTTGCTCAGTTTTTCCCCCTATGTTCAGAGTGTTTTGCCCACTCTGGTTTGAATATCCAAAACTTTCATGGTGTGGGAAGTCTGTATTTGACTTCACAAGCTGTGAACTATTTGTCAAATGTCATATTGAAGGTGAATATTTGGTTCACTTGTAATTGAAAGTTGCTGTTGAAAATGTTTTATGTCCCAAATGTCGGAAGCTCTTGCAAGTATATTAAAAAAAAAATCCTTAGCAATCAGCAACACCATACTCCTAAATTTGAGAGGGTTAGGGCACATTGCTGTCTCTCATCCTCAGTTATAAAACCACCAGAGGTAATCCAAAAGCTTCTATCCTGCTACCAACCTCAAGCCTGCAACAACTACCCCTGAGTAGTTTATTCAATTAAAATATAATATTTCTCTTAAATCACCTATAACCAAAGACAATACTTTCAAATAATCCACAATAGCATGTTTCAAATATTTTCAAAACACACTAACAAATGAAAAATTAAATATGTAAATATCTCTGTTCTGAATTTGTACTTTTTCCAAGACCTCCAGCCTTTAATGATGCAAAGCATTAGCAATGTGTGTACATATGCAGAAGAGTTCATGGGGAAGCCTCAGGAAAGCCATTTTTATTAACAAAAGATCTTTTTTCTGAGGCTTACCCGTGACGTTTCCGTGATGGAAGGAAAGCGGGGAGCCTCTATGACATTTCAGGAGCATGATGGATGATCCCACCTCTGGCACTTCTGAAATGTTTGGGAAACACTTGGGTAGCATTTGCGTTGCAGTAAGTGCCCTGTGTGATAAACTGGGTACTTGTTGTTTTAAGTAATTTCCAACTTATGGTGACCCTAAGGCAAATATATCATGGGGTTTTCTTGGCACATTTCTTCAGAGGGGGGGTTGCCATTGTCATCCTCTGAGGCTGGGAGAGTGTGACTTGCCAAGGTCACCCAGCATACTTACATGGATGAGCTAGGGTTTGAACCCTAGTCTCCAGAGTCCTAGACCAGGCATTAAACCACTACATCACATTGGCTCTCAAGGTAAGTACACAGGCAGGCAAATTGAAGAGAACTATTTATGCTATTGCTTTCCCTGAAATCAAAGTACTGTAAATGCATGTCTGTGTTTTTGGATGCAGATGTGAAGCTATTTCTGCAATTTAATATGGGAAGAAAATGCCACATATTCAGCTAAGCTATTGTTTTCCAAACTTTGGCAGGAGTGGGGTGGGGTGGGGGTGCTTAACAAAGTAGCTCCTGTATATTCTGTTGCCTTAGAGACTGAAACATCTGTATCCGTGCAAGCAAGTGATGCAGACATGGTAAGAGATGACTTCCTTGCATTCCTCTCTTCATCTTGCTGTCAATGGTAATGTTTTATGGTGGCAATATGCTGGACTTCTTTTGCATTGTATTGTAATCTGGTTGTGTGGCATATCCTGATCTGGCAGAGCTTTGTAATTAAGGTCTAACTCCAAAGTCAGGATGCTCCCCTCCGAAAAGATGCTGTCACATGAATAATTTTTCAAGATGAACTTGGAGGGACTTGAAATGATTGTTGTTCTGGTGATAATTGTGGCATTTGTGAAAGCCCTTGAGCATATGGGGCTGCTGGAAGATACTGATGAAGGTAGGCTGCTAAAGAAAAAAAATATTTGTTTGTTTTTTGGAGGGGGGAAGCTTTTTGTTCCTATTTTCACCTTAATAGTTCTACATGCAGTAAAGCTGGGATAGTATGTGTGTGTGAGAGGGGGGAGGAACAGAGCTATATAGCTCAATATATATTTTCTTAAGAGATACTTCAAGTTTGAATATATGCAACTAGGTTTAAGGATAGGTATATATTTGTGCAGACTACGTCTGATTTTTAAGAAGAGGGAGAGAGACATTTGTAATGAGCTTTCAACATATGAATATGTCTCAGGAACTTCCTTGCAGGACAGTGCTTTGTACATAAACTGTACATAAATGATAACATGACTGCTCAAATCTTGCAACTTTTTTTACCCCAAATATAACTGTAAAAACAATGTGTATTGCTGCGCAACTGATATTTACCATTATTTGCATTTATCTTTGTATCTCAAATCATTTGTTTTTCTACAACTTCACACTTTTAAAAGTACATTTAGAATCAACCATCTTTTCTTAGATTTGATATAATAGTCTTAAGAGAGTATCAAAGCAAACTATGCTGCATTGACTAACAATATGTTTCCACTATATATATATATATATATATATATGGTTTGACATTGGAGCTCTGGTTGTGGCTGCCTTTTCTCACTTTGTAGAAAAAAGTATGATTTGCACAGAGAGGAAAATAAACATATATTTAAATTGCATGAAACCAAAGATCAAATCTATATATACTGTATAATACTATAAAAGTAGTTAGAGGAAATAAACTCTCATTGTTTCAGCAGATGTTTTCATGGAAAGTAAAGGAATATTCCTGATGACCTAGAACATGAACATAATTTTAAAAAGCTTTCTTTTCTTGCTACTATTTAGAACAGTAACATATTTTTTAAAATGTGCCTGTTATTGTGTAAGCTATTTGATGTTATATGTCCCAGTACAATTTATGACACAGTATATAAGCAGCTTGCAACAAAAGTAGATATGCAAACATTTTTAGAAATAAATGCACAATTCATTCCAACTTCATAGAAATATTAATGTTTTTGAAAGTGTCTAGACAATCGATTCTAGACAATCAAAGGTAGAACTTTGTGTAAGTCTGGTATCTCTTAATTAATACTGTATATGCCTGAATATGGCTGTAAAATTTGTTTTTGTGTTTTGTAAAAAAAGAAATGCCTGTAGAGATATGTCATTCTTATGACTTAATATTACCATGTTAGATGCAAAGTTTACAATGCATGGGAAGAAGGGATTTTGAAACCATTCAATTGGACATGCATTATAGATCTGTTCTTTTAAAACCTTGTTAGGGTTACTGTTTATTCCGGTTGGGTTTGAAATACATTCAAATGACAGAAGTCTGAAAATAAGCTTCATTACATATGGAGAAATACCTTCATTTGACTTTCAACAGCCTTTAAGAACACACACGTATTTATCACAGGAGGTTTTTAATGCATTGTGAGAATGGAAAATCTGCAATGCCAGTAAAGGATAAATCATTTTGCTTAAAATTCTGCTTTGGTTTTAGTTTTAAAATCATTCATACATAAATTTGCAAACAGTATCTTGACATTCCTTTGAGTAAATGGAACTGGAAAATTAGATGCACAAACAGTATAGATGTTTTTGGGGAGCTGGGGATGGGAAATTCACAACTACATTTCCTATGCACTGTAGTCTAAGGGGTATATTTGTTATGCTTTCATGTATGTTAGATGCATATATTTATGCATAAATAGATTGATCCTATTTTGGGCTATTTTTAAAAAAGTTTCATAGTTTCAACACAGTATTTCAGAGTTTCCATACAGTATTTTTAGAGCAAATTGGACTTGACTAGAAAATAAGTTCTGCTGTTTAGTTATAAATACCATTCCTAGGATGGAAAGAATATTAGTATAATGTATAGAGTTTCTTTCATAGGTTAACCATATGCAGGAACTCCACACTTCTCAATGGGGCTAAACTGCTGGGTCACCTCTTCCAGATTGCACATGGTTCCTCAGCTTTGTCCACCAAAGTCCCCATGTTGCTTGTAGAAAATTGCATAAGCGAATTTAACCATTTAAAAAGCAAAACAAGTTGATACTTTGTATATTCAGGATCCTAGCCCATTTAGAAGACTCAAGGCAAAAAATTCACCTATATACCTCACCTGCGGATGTCAGTTTTATGAGTGGAGAAGGCACATAATTTGGGGGCAGAGCCAGTGGTGTCACCTCACTAAACCTTTGTGTATGTGGCATTTTGTCACTTAAGAGATGCTTTGTATTTCAGGATCATGCACACCTTTAATTAGAGAAAGGCTGATCTTCAGGGATGGAGGGGATTAAGAGGGAATAAGATTTTCAGAGCTGGAGATAGGAAGAGAGGGAGTTTCAAAGTTTCATAGTCTTAAGAAAAGATTAATGAGAATACCATTTGGTTTGCATTTACAAATTGAAAAAGTGAGTAGAAGCTAGGGATGTAATTCTTCACTACGTTTTTCATAAAGATAGGAATGAGCAACCACACAGTTTTCAAAGACCATTCACAATTCAGGACTTGTTATCTGCAAAATCTGCATATGGTTATTTTGCACACAAAACAACCATGTGTGAATTTTGCATAGAGTAAGTCCAGAACTGCGAATATTTCCATCAGTTTAAAATTCCTCTCATCAGGGTTTCTCAACACTTGAAAAACATATTTTTCAGCCATTATCTGAATATTTTTAATAATCTATCCATCAGCAGTAGGTTCAGTGTGGGAACAGCACACCTGAAAGCCTACTTTATGAGTTATCCAAAATGGTTAAAACAAAACTTGTGAGCAAGGAGCAAGGTTATGGCAAGTAGTTCTGTCCTCCATGTCTCATGAATTGATGCACTCCTCCCCCTGATACATACAGCATGACTATCTGTCAGTATGGGCCTCCACATATACAACATACTATCACATATAGGTTTCTGTGTCAGCCAGAAATCTGTGTTATTGGAGAAGGCTTTCTCCCTGGATTATTTTTTTCTGTATGCTTAGGAATCAAGGGGATGGGCTAATTGGTTTGTGTGATGTTTAGAACACAGCTGCTTGGTGTGGTTCTGCCTCCTGCTCATGTATTGCTTTTACAACTTTGGATATCTCCATTGAGGTCAAGATATCCTCCTTCACTGAGTAGAATCCTTTGTTGAACAAGTGAGGAGGGAGCTTTATGTACTCTGTTCCTAAAGCAGCTTTTCAAAGTTGTAAATTCTGTTCCTCTGAAAATGTTGTCCTTGCACATCTGCCCATAGCATAAATCATTAAGGCACATCAACTGCTAAAGAAAACAAGCACATTTGGAGATCATGATTGACCTGTTAAATTAGATGCATTTAACACAGAGCTTTAAAGTTGTATTATTGTTGAGTCATATCATCATTAGCTCCAAGAGCTAATAGTTTGTTTACTGACTTTATGGCTTAACTTTTAACATTATCTACAATACTTCTGAATTCTTTATTAAATATATATCTTAGAGGAATTCATATGAACAAAAATGGATATGAATAGACACATACAGTGTAAAATTATATTGATTAGATTAAATTGCTAGATTTCTCTTCCTTAGTTTAAAATAATAATCTTAAACTACATTTTAATAATATGGTGGCAAACATGATGCAACACCATCAGTGTTTGGTTTGGCTGTGTTTAGCTGTTAAGTGTACCTATCTGACAGATATGATAACAAACATATTAGTTCATATGTTATATCTTTTAATCCAAACTTAAAACAACTTCCACATATGCTTACAAAGCTATTGTTTTATTTATCGAATATCTATCTTGCATTTCTGCCAAAGGGGAAAAAATGACACAGTGCAAAATATATCCTGTACAGAGGGTGATATTTGTGTTTATTTTTACAAGGAAGAAAGGAGCATTGATTGAGACGAAAAAAGTAGAATTGTGTCTTTAAGTATCACTTTAAGCATTACTAGAAAATTGTTTGACATAGAAATGAGTTCACTAGAGCTTACTTGCAGTGCATGATTTTTTTAGCCATTCATTTGATGAATGAGTATTGGAAAGAATGTGAGTGAAGGGTCTACATGCAGTTTTAAGCAAGTCCCTGTTTCTTTAGCTAACTCTATCTCAGAAGCTAATTGTGCAAATTAAAAAAAGTTATGAAAAATACAGGTGACTTCACACAGTGCAAATTGTTGTACACAGCAGACTGTTGAACTGAGATGAATTCTCATGCTGTAGCATCAAATTGAAAGGTGCTTTGCACCAATGTAAAGGCACTTCTACTTGTGCAACGGAAAGCAGGTTCTCTGAATTCTGTCCATTTCACCATAACATTGCAGCCCTCTCTTCCTTACCGTATACTATTCTGGAGGGCCCTCTACCCAGCTTGCAAAAGTTACATTTCACAAAAGTTCAAAGTTTCTATAATTACAGAGCTGGGGGGATCTAAGGACACTCTGGTTTACACATCTGGAAAGCTGTGATTTGACTAGAGGTCCATTTGTATTTCTCTGGATCCAACCCTATTAAATGGGCACAGCTACAGTATATAGTTTATAGTACATAGTCATGTGTAACTATCAGCTCTTGATTTGAGTACTTCTCTTTCATTCAGTTGATATCCCTCCCAATTATAAGAACCATTTTACTTATTTAATCCATTCATCCACCCATCCAACCAATTTTACTGACTTTTGTACAGCTTGCAACCTACTGAAAACCCAAAAATTCATAATAGATGAATGAAATATTTTCCTGTGAACTGCAGTTGGTCTGGAATCTTTTCTCACATACATTTTCTATAGGGATGACAGATTAAGATTAATAACACCCCTGTTAGATACATTCCATGGAAGATCTCAGGGCTGGTACACAGGATATTTACAAAAAGAAACCCATAAAAAGGTTACAGAAGAAGTGGCAAAATTCTGTTTTGCAGCAATTAAGACCCATAGGGATATAGTAGCTACTACAGTTAAGAAACAGTAACTGGTGTTAGCAATTAACAGTAATGTCTTTTTCCTGATCCAGCCCAATCTTATTGTATGCACAATAATAAGGAGGAGCAGTATCTGTTTTATATAATAAGGTTTGGTTATGTTCTTAAAAGATTAATTAGATGAAGGACTGGTAGGTCTTATTTCTAATTATTTATATTTGTTCTTCTATTGCAAATTTATCTTTTTATATGCCATTGTTGTGTTAAAGCTGATTTTTTTTTTATTTCTTTATTTATTTCTTTATTTTATTGCCTGGAGGTCTGTTGACTATAATAAAGGCTTTGTATTGTATTGTATTATTGTATCTTGAATCTTATTTTAAAAAATCACATTGTGTGTTGTAGACTAGATAACAGGGACATCCTTATTCAGGTGTCCTGTGGAGCTATGACCTTGTGCAATGATATGAATCTTCCTCAACTGTATTTCTGCTATGACAGCTGTTGCAGGTAGCGGCACAGACAAGGCAGTTGTTTCTATTCATATTTTTGATTACCTTGATACTCATTCACTCAAACATAAACCATGAAAGAAACCATCAAGGTATCATATTCTGTATTCAGCTCCTCTCCCGTCCCAACTTCAATGCAGTTTTCAATACTGCCATTTTTCAAGGTCTGAACGGAATTGATTTTGTTTGCAGTTGCACGGTATCAACTTCTTCTCCTTTCAAATGAAGCCGAAGGATACTTGTTCCTCTGGCAGGCAGCCTATTAAACAGAAATAACAGCCAATACAAGTGTGAACTCTGTAGGTCCAGACTATTGTCAAGGAGAATCAGATAAACAAGAGGTGAATGTGATTGGCTTGTTGCCTTTCAAGCAGGAGATAAAGGCCTTGCTCCTCACATAGTACCTGGACACATTCCATACAGAGAGTGACAGTTCCTCCTGGCATACAAAAAACAACAATGTAAAACAGTGCTGAAGTGCCTTCCGTATCGCAGGTTAGATTTGAGGGTAAAAACACACTTGGTTGCAAAGGTATATGTAGTACCTAAGACAAAGAGTCAAACATATCCCAGTGTTATTTTGAAAATATGAGTAGGCAGTTGTATCAGAATCATTTCAGTGGTTTTATCCAACAGGCAAGAGTAGTAGCATACAAAGAACAAAGCTTATTGTACTGGGTTTTTATGTAGCTGCAGTTCTTTACCGTTGACTCATTCCATTCTCCCTGTCAGGAACACTGGGCCTTCATTCAATGTGTTTCTGGGTTAGTGCACAATCTTGTCAATAAAATAGAAGCCAAAAGTAAAGACTATAATGAAAAGGAAGCCTTTGAGTACAAAAAGCACATAAAGCTTGCACTAGAGGACTTCTTGTATCACTTCGGTTGAGGTTTATCAAACGGAGATTTGTGGAGCTTTTGCAAGTCAGTTCTGACGTGATTGCGCTTCCAACTATGTGCATTCATGTCGTAATGTGAATGTGTTATCAGCCACCATTCCTTTCTATAGGAGCTCCTTGTGAGGTGCTTCCACAGTGATTCCAAAGTGACTCCTCATTTTGGTAAAACCGGGGAAAAAAGTGACTTCACAGAATTCACTCCCAGGCTCATTTCAATTGCACTGCGGATTGTTCTGGTGTGGAAAACCACTCCGATGTCACCCCCCTTGGCCCCCTGCGTCCTGCTCCATAATCCCCTTCCTCCTCCTTCATGTCATCTCGCCCCCTCTGCCACCCTGCAACCCATCCCATCATTCCCATCATCCCCTGCCTTCTCCTGAATCCCAATCCTGGCCCCAGGGACCCCCAGCGACCTATCCCATCATCTTCTGCCTTCAGCCCAATCCTGGCCCCAGGGACCCCCAGCGAGCTATCTCTCATCTTCTGCCTTCTCCGGCATCCCAATCCTGGCCCAGAGACCCCGAGCGAGCTATCCATCACCCCTGCCTTCTCCTGCATCCAATCCTGCCCCAGGGACCCCCAGTGACTTATCCCTTATCCAGGCCTTCTCCTGCATCCCAATCCTGGCCCCAGCGACATATCCCATCATCCTCTGCCTTCTCCTGCATCCCAATCCTGGCCCCAGGGACCCCCAGTGACATATCCCATCATCCCCTGCCTTCTCCTGCATTCCAATCCTGGCCCCAGGGACCCCGAGCGAGCTATCCCATCATCCTCTGCCTTCTCCTGCACCCCGATCCTGGCCCCAGGGACCCCCAGTGACCTATCCCATCATCCTCTGCCTTCTTCTGCATCCCGATCCTGGTCCCAGCAACCTATCCCATCATCCTCTGCCTTCTCCTGCATCCCAATCCTGGCCCCAGGGACCCCAAGCGAGCTATCACATCATCCTCTGCCTTCTCCTGCACTCCGATCCTGGCCCTAGGGACCCCCAGTGACCTATCCCATCATCCTCTGCCTTCTCCTGCATCTTGATCCTGGCCCCAGCAACCCCCAGCGACCTATCCCATCATCCTTTGACTGCTCCTGCATCCCAATCCTGGCCCCAGCGACCTATCCCATCATCTGCTGCCTTCTCCTGCATCCCAAACCTGGCCCCAGCAACCCCCGTGACCTATCCCATCATCCCCTGACTGCGCCTGCATCCCAATCCTGGCCCCAGCAACCCCCAGTGACCTATCTCATTCCCTGACTGCTTCTTCACCCCATGAAGGATGACAGCTAAGGAGGGGGCAGGGAAGGAGGGCAGCGTCCAGAACCCCACTGAGCATGTGCAAGGGTGCCGATTCGAATCATTGAACCCTCCGGTGTGGTAATACAATGTGCACTCACTCCGATTTGCTTGAATCCGCATCACGTGACTTGCTTGGAATAGAACTGACTCCACTTCCCCCTCAATTCGGAAGGACAATGGAAAGGCAACCAGGTGTGGTAAAACATCATGTTTTAACCTTAATTCACATTGCTAGACAGGAGTGACTCTGGATCTGGTGTGAAAAAACATAATCCAATCATAGAATCATAGAGTTGGAAGAGACCGCAAGGGCCATCCAGTCCAACCTCTGCCATGCAGGAAATCCAAATCAAAGCATCCCCAACAGATGGCCATCCAGCCTCTGCTTAAAGACCTCCAAAGAAGGAGACTCCACTACACTCCAAGGGAGTGTGTTCCACTGTCGAACAGCCCTTACTGTCAGGAAGTTCCTCCTAATGTTGAGGTGGAATCTCTTTTCCTGGAGCTTGCATCCATTGCTCCGGGTCCTAGTCTCTGGAGCAGCAGAAAACAAGTTTTCTCCCTCCTCAATATGACATCCCTTCAAATATTTAAACAGGGCTATCATATCACCTCTTAACCTTCTTTTCTCCAGGCTAAACATACCCAGCTCCCTAAGGCGTTCCTCAAAGGGCATGGTTTCCATACCTTTCACCATTTTAGTCACCCTCCTTTGGACACGCTCCAGTTTCTCAATGTCCTTTTTGAATTGTGGCACCCAGAACATCACACTTTGCATTGCTAGAACAGGAGCGACTGCGGATCTGAGCTGCAAACCCCCCCCCCCCACGTGTGATAAGGTCCCTTGTTAATCACTTGAATTAACTTTAGGGGATATCAAAATATTTATACCATAACTTCTAGTTCCAAAAGAGACAAAGCACATTGGGTGAAATCCTACTGATTAGCAGTGAACAGACTATAAAAATTATTTTTTCTTCATATATCACCATTGCTGCTATTTCAACTAACTCTTTGTAATATTGACAAAATGTATTATGCTATCATTAAATCAGTAATACTCAGTAGTAGTACTCAGTAGACATCTGTACTGTAAAGAGACTTAATGTTAAGCTTGCATTGTTGTAATAATGTAATAGTTAGAAAGTCTGAACCACAGAATTGGGGGGAAGGACCTAGCACCTGCTTCCCAATATACTTATTTTAGATTTGCAGAAGAATTTGCCTAGGTAACAACATATTTCTTAGGCTTTGTCTACACCAGGAAAAACATATATATATATCCACCTTGAATCTACTTCTATAGGAACACACAATCATTTTAGCAGTGAAGGTGCTTCTTTTGGACTTTAATGTGAGATTTAAAAACTCACATTTTACTCCACGGTTTCCAGGAAAATCCAGTGTTTTCAGGTATATCTATCTGCATCAGGGCAGTGGTGTATGGCAAATGTCATCCTTCGTTTATGATCAGTGCTACTTGCTGAGCACTGGGGCAAGGGAAATGTGTGGACATCATTTCAGTTTCAGTGCAGTATATTATGAGTGAGTGTGGTGCTAATGGGATTAATTCATCGCAGCTCCAGGTCAGTATACTCTGAATTGCAGCCAGATTAGTTTTGCTGGTGTAGACAAGCCTTTAGGTAGAAATGTAAATGCCCAGTAGTTTTCACATGCAAGAACAAATAATTTTTAACATTTTCCTTCATTGGTTAAGATTACAAGAGATTTTGCATATTTCGCAATGATTTTTTTGCACGGGATTGCTGAAAAATTGAGTTTTATGCAAAAATGATTTTTGTGCAGAAATGAAGGCAGGAGGGATTTGCACAAAAAAAGCCTTAGGCCATTTTTTTAACTTCTTTCTTTCATACTTGTTAGGGTCAGTGTAGTACATTAGGTACAAAATTGTCTGTGGATAATTAAGAAAGGGTATATGTTAAACCATCCACTTGTTCATTCAGCTCTCTTAGCCTTAAACTCAGTGCTTCAGTTTTGAACACAGTAGAGGGAACTAGAGGAGGATAATATTTTACTACAGAAGGACTGTGTGTGACTGAAATTCGGGGGAGCCAATGGCTTGGCTTTGAGGATTCCAATAACCTCTTCCCAATCCTTCCTCTCATAATCAAGTACTGGCTGAGTCTTATGCTACTACTACATTGCAGAACTAATGCAGTTTGACACTGCTTTAACTGCCATGGCTCTATCCAATGGAATCCTGGGATTTGCACTGTGTTGTGACATCAGAGCACTCTGTTAGAGAAGGTGAAATATCTCACAAAACTACAAATCCCAGAATTCCATAGAATTCAGCCATGGTAGTTAAAGTGGTGTCAAACTGTATTAATTCAACAGTGGAGATGCAGCCTTAGCCTAACATAACTCACAAAATAGTTGCAAGAATAAAGAATTAGAAGTTACTATGTCCATCAAATATGATGTACACACACACCTACTTTCTACCTACTGAAACCCTATACCCCACTGGGCTGTAGCTTAGCATTCTATGTACATGTAGTTTTTCCTCAAAATGTCCCTATTGGGAAACATATTGTCTTTGCTATGTGTATCTATAGCTTTTTATTCATTAGTTCACAGGGGCAACTCCTGTGAGAAAGGTCATGGGGCAAGATGACCCTGTGGAACAAAATTGATTGATTGTATAATGAAGAACTGTGGAGAGCAGACAAGATCCTTTGAATCATTTCTTGGCTGTGTGCAGCCTGATATTGTTTAGAAATGTGTCATAGTGTAGAACAGAAGAGAATACACATAGAAAATGAAGAGTAAGATATTTGCTAGCAGGAGATGCCAAAGGTGAATACTAGCAAGGTTTCAAGTCTGAATAAACATGGTGAAATCTGACAGCTTCTCTTTCTCCCAAGTATGCAACTTGTGGATTTTGGTAAATTATTGAACAATGAACTTGAAACAAAATTATCCACCATTTGGACCAGTTACATTCAATTGGTAAGCTATTCTAGACAGGGAGAGAAACATATCCCTCTCAGTGGGGCTATGCAGACTGCCTCTAAGGGGCAGCCTACAGCCGCCTTCAGGTGCCCCGAATCGAGGCCACGGCAACTGCAGGCCATGGCCCCAATCCATCCTTCTAGGATGCAAAAGGCAGGTCTTTTTTGTGCCCTGGAAAGAGTGTGATAGCTGTGGTGCTGCAGCTTGAAGGTGCTCCTTTGGTGCTGCATCATATGGACGTAGCGCCTGAGGAGTGCCAAGATGCTGTGCATCATGTGGAACAGCATACAGCGTCATGGCACCCTGGGGACAGAGTAGGGGCGTACATCATGTGGAAGTGATGCCCCGACTCTGGCACCAGGCCGGCCTTAATGGCTGGTTTGCACAGGGCCAGTATGATTCAGAATTGTGCTTGTCAGATTTAGGTTGTTTGTATATAATAATAATAATAATAATAATAATAATAATAATAATAATAATAATAATATTTATATACCACTTTTCCACATTGATCAAAGCGGTGCACAAAAATACAGAGAATACAATAATACACGTTAAAAATACAATATGTACATACAATAAAATAGAACAATAAAACAAATTACCAATTACAATTTAAAAAGCTATATAACCAAATCAAAGCCATCTGAGTTGATGTCAATGATGCAGATACATACCGGGGGGAACCATATAATATCAGGGCACATGGGGGAAAGCTTGGTGGAAAAGAAGGCCTTAAGTCTCTTTTTAAAGAAATCCAGGGAGGTGGTGGAGCGGAGCTCATCGGGAAGGGTGTTCCAAATTTTGGGGACCGAGATAGAGAAGGCTCTTTGCGAGGTTGACGCATATCTCGCGGTCGGAACCCTTAGCAGATTCTTCCCGGCTGACTTGAGTGTGCGGGGCAGATTGTATGGGGAGAGACGGTCCTCCAAGTAACCTGGGCCCAAGCCATTTAGGGCTTTATAGGTAATTACCAACACCTTGTATTGCGCCCGGAAGCGAATAGGCAGCCAATGGAGATCTTGCAGGATGGGTGTTATGTGGTCCGCCCTGGAACAACCAGTGACCAATCTCGCAGCCATATTCTGCACCAATTGAAGCTTCCGGGTATGGTACAAGGGTTGCCCCTATTAAAAGTAGTATCATGTACTTCAAAGCCAAGTTTAAATATCTTCATACTGCCAGTGTCACTACTGGGATTACTCCCTTCTTCTTATATAGCTGCTGTGCTGGCATTATCAGGTGGGAGGGAGGAACCTTCTAAGTCACTTGGTATAGTGGTCAGAGCAGCACTGAGACAGGGGAGGTCTAGTTGACTGAAGTATCAAGTTACTGCAAGGCTACAAAGTTACTGCAGTGCACAATTTCATTGATGGCAAAATTCTTATTTGAGGGGCAGTGTCTTCATTTTGTCCCCTTCCCATAGCTACACCCCAGCTATGAAACTCACTAGGTGATCTTCAGCCAGTCACTATCCTCAACCAGACCTCCCTTACAGGGTTGTAATGAAGAGAATATAGGGAGGTAACTGAGTTCATCTTTTACTGCCTTAAACTCACTAAATAATAAAATTTAGTCATAGCACAGTAAAATATCTGCCCACTCTCTCTCATTTCAAGCCATGGACAGTTGAATCCATGGATGCAGAATCCTTAGATACAGAGGGCCATGTGGGTATATGTGTATGTGTGTGGGGGAAGAGGAGTGAAGATCGGAGAAAGGAACTTCAACAATCTGAGATATGCAGAAGACACCATACCACTAGCAGAAAACAACAAGGGATTTAGAACAATTACTAAATAAAAGTCACAATAAAAAATGTGAAGACAGGCTTAATGTTGAACATCAAGAAAACAAAAATAATGGCCCCAGAGGACCTACGTAAATTCAATCTAAAAGATGATGAAATTGAAATAGTTAAAGATTTCCCCTAGCTTGGAGCAATCATCAATCAGAATGGAGACTCCAGTCAAGAAATTAGAAGACTAGGCCTGGAAAGTGTAGCTATGAACGAAATAGACAAGATCATTTAAAAAACAAAAAACAAAGATATAACAGTGAACACTAAAGTAAGGATTGTCCAAACCATTGCATTTCCTATCATAATAATAATAATAATAAGTTTTATTTGTTAACCGCTTTTCCAAATGATCAAAGTGGTGCATGCATTGATGATAGTGGAGAAACCTTATAGAAAGAAAATCATTTCATGTGAGATGTGATTCTGGTGCAGAGTGTTGAGGATACTGTGGACAGCCAAAGAGAAAAATTGCAATAGCATGAACATTTCTACACCACTTATCAGTGAATTCAGAACTCTCTAAGCAGTTTACAATCTGTAAGCCAGTTGCCCCTAACAAGCTGGGTACTCATTTTGCTAACCTATGAAAGGACGAAAGATAGAGTGAACCTTGGAGCCCCTGGGATCAAACTGAAAACCTTGTGGCTGCAGTACTAGCATTTAACCACTGGGTACTAGAACAGATCAAACAAATGGATACTAGAACGGATCAAAACAGAGTTATCTCTAGAAACGAGGATGATCAAATTTAGATTGTCATACTTGAGCCACATCATGAGAAGTCATGATTCATGAGAAAAGACAAAATGCTTGGAAAGATAGAGGGCAGGAGAAAAAAGTATAGACTCCCAGCAGATAGATAAATCAAGACTACAACCATGAGCCTGAAGGAACTATGCAGAGTTGTTGAGGGCGGGAGGTCTTGAAGGTGTCTCATCCTCGGGGTCACTATAGTCAAAGTTGACTTGAAGGCAGGTAACAACAAATATAAGTATGCAACCAAAGTGTTGCTGACCATATTGCATGGCATGTTAAACTTCAAAATTCTGTGTTTGGTACAGATCTGAGAAGGAAATAAGCAAACCCAATTCTGGATGAAAATTGAGCATCTTATTGAAAGGGAAAGTTGTACAAGAATGCCTGGCAAGAGATCCGTCAATGTACTAAATTATATACTACTCCAAAAATAGCTGGAGCTTTAAAAGGAATATTCCTCAGTCAAAAACAAAAACACAGTCCCTTTGCATATCAACCACAGAACAACTTACATGCCAAACTTACCCTCTTTGAAAGTACAAAATTGTCTTTGAACTTCACAGCAGGATGTTATCCGGGTATGCGTGGTGTGCGTGCTCACACACATACTTCAAGACAGTGACAGAGAAAAGTGAACAACTATGACAACGATCTCACTCTAAAAACTGGGACAGTGGAAAAAGAACAGGCAGGGAGAGAAGTTGAGCGATAATGAAACTAGATGTGTCATTTTATGAGTAATGTTAGCACACACAATGTATATTATAAGTCCTTTGGTGATACTATGCCAACAAGAATGTAGCTATAGAAAGTCAAGATAGGTGAATCTGCCTCTTTCTAGTTCATTCCATGGCCTTAGTATATTGTGGTTAGATGTTGGTCTAGGACAGAGGATACATGGGTTGAAATCCACATTGAACCATGAAGTTCACTCAGTATTGTTGTAAGCACCAAGAGAAGGCTTTTATTATGTTGTGCTCCTTAAAAGAAAGGTGGGAGGAAAATGTAAAGAAAGAATGGAGTGGCAATAATAATAAGGAAAGACACAGAAAAATCAGTCAAAGGATATAATATAAAGTTCAACAGAATAATGTCAATAAAGCTTCAAGGAAAGCCAATAAACATCACCATACTTCAGTTGTATATGCCAGCCACAGAGGCAAAGGAAGAAGAATTTGAGAATTTCTATGACAGAGCCCAGGAAGAAATTGACAACACACCAAAACTGCTTGATAATCATGGGTGATTGGAACTCCAAATAGGAATCAGAGTGGAATCAAAGACAGTATGGAGACTGGGCTTGGCACAAGAAATGAAGAAAAAGAGCAACTGATAGAGTTTTGTGAGACCAACAATCTATTCACTGCAAATACCTTCTTTAGACAACCAGAGAGGAGACTATACACATGGACATCACCAAATGGTGAACACAAAAATCAAATAGATTTATAAAAGGTAACAGAAGATGGAGAGGCTCCATTCTTGTGGTGAAAACAAGAACAGGTACAGACCGTGACCACAAACTACTAATATCCAAATTAGAATAAAGCTGAAGAACACCAAACCAACCAACATGCCAAAATATGATCTGAAGAACATTC
This sequence comes from Sceloporus undulatus, assembly GCF_019175285.1. Lineage (NCBI taxonomy): Eukaryota > Metazoa > Chordata > Lepidosauria > Squamata > Phrynosomatidae > Sceloporus > Sceloporus undulatus. The sequence goes on along the minus strand of NC_056523.1, from coordinate 113,955,658 downwards.
CAACAGAATTTAAAGAAAGTGTGAGAAACAGATTTGCACTATTAAGCTGGTTGACTAGGAGCCAAAAAACAAAACAAAACTGTGAACAGAAGTCAGGAACATAATCAAATAAGAATGCAAAAAGATTATATCTGTGTCCAAAAAGAAGGAGAAGAAACAATGAATGACAGGCTGGCAAGACAAAAAAGAAAAGGAATAAAGGAACACAATCAGAAGCATGAATGCTATGTGTCAATGGTTAGTACTCAAGGATAAAGATAATTACTACAACATTCAATGCAGAGAAATTGAAGCTGACAGCAAAAAAAAGGGAGAAATAGAGACCTCGTCCACAAGATCCAGGAATTCAAAGAGAAATTTAAACTGAAGGTGGGGATGCTGTACAATCAGAAGAGGAATACAATACATGACCATGATGAAATAAAAAAAAAGATGAAAACAATACACAGAAGAGCTATTTAAAAATGTGCAAGGAAGACTGACATATGGGAAGAAAAAACAAAGATGAACTACAAATTCTGGAAGCAAAGTAAAACCTGCACTCAAAGTAATTGGGAAGAATAAATCATCAAGAACAGATGATATATCTTTAGAACAATTACAATTCACAGAGACAGAATGAAGTACAGTTCTAACTAAAATGCCAACAAATATGGAAAACAAAGCAGTGGCCCAGAGATTGGAAGAGATCAATAAGCATTCCTATCCACAAAAAATGAGACACAAAAAAATTGCTGTAACTTCAAGACCATTGCACTAATTTCCTATGCAAGTAAAGTCATGCTCAGAATTCTTCAGGAAAGACTCCTACTATATATGGAGAGAAAAAAACCCAGAGGTGCAATTAGTCTCCCATCCAAATACTAAACAGGGCTTACCCTACTTAGTTTCTCAGATCAGATGGGACCTAATGCCTTTAGGATATTTAGGCCCTTTGCACCTCAAGCTATGCAACAAGATGATTAAATAAAGTGCTAGTAATGTGATATATGAGCAGAGAACTGTTATTCCGTATGCATTATTCAAATAGTACTGTAGTGGTTTTCAAGAAGATAGCCATGTTATCTGTAGACTGTATTTCAGAGGGAGGAATTGACAAAACCACCTCTGAGGATTTCTTGCCTAAGAAAACCCTATGAAATCCATGGGTCAGTATAAGTCAACTGGCAACTTGAACGTGTGTGCACACACATAGATTGAGGTGATGGAGACAGGGTGACAATTTTCCAGGGTATGCTGAGGAGGAAGAAGGAAGACTGTGTATCACTTGGACATGATTTCATTTTGGTTTTAATCTTATGCTTCATATGATTTAGATCCTTCTGAAGGTTTGCCATTGTTCACATGCTGTCACTGCTTTGTTTACATTGCATCCTGAAAAACAGGCTTTTTGCCTTAGGGATAATTTGTTCTCCCAACTATATCAAAGTGTAATTACCTTGTTCCTTTTTTAATCATAAAAAACACATAATTTCAAGGCTTGAGGTCTCATTACAACCAATGCTTCATTTCAGTCAGTGGATACTAGGATGCCCAAAGGCATGAAGGAAGCTTATGAATGCTTGCTTGTCCCGAAAATTTATTGAAGAGCAATTACTCTGTAAGGCATAAGATCCATATTCACAATGCCCTTGTTAAGAAAAATATGCATCAGAATGACCCAAACCCAAGGCTTTTTTATTATTATATCATTCCAATTATATAGATTATGCCAATTTTATATTTTTGTGTATGGGGGTTACTTAATCGATCAATTAGCTCACCAATTAACACATTAATTAAGTATTTTCAAAACAGACCCACCTTTAAGCAGTGGCTTCCTTAATGAAACGTTATGGAGAATGTAAATATTGTGTCATATATATATATATATATATATATATATATATTACATTTTTTATTATTGTTGAAAATCTGAAAGTCATAAGTGGTTTATAAATATTTGTAAATAGATAACTACATAATTAAAGCAAGCAAGAAAGTAAACATTGCATTAAGGTTTCCAAGTATGGAGCATATCAGACTCTGAGATTTTAGGCCCAAGACCCTAGATCTTGTGATGGCTACTGGTGAATTCATGGGGTGGGCCCATAGTGCTACAAAGCCTTGGTGATGTCACAGTCCAGTAATACATAGTACACCAGAATACATGTTTGTCCGTGGGTGTGGGTATGCACATATATATGATCACTGATTCACCATTTACATCCAGTCTCCACTTCCTAGACTATCTTCTTAGATGATTATCATCATCATCATCATCATCATCATCATCATCATCATCATCATCCTTTATTTATAAAGCGCTGTAAATTTACACAGCGCTGTACATACAATCTTTTTAATTGGACAGTTCCCTGCCCTCAGGCTTACAATCTAAAAAGACACGACACAAAGGGAGTGGTGGTGGGGAAGGGACATTTATTTTCTGTTGTATAAGCAGGTGGGAGGAATAGTATCACAGCAGAAGATTATACCCCATCCACTTCCATTACCCACATATGAAACAAGCCTTTATTCATACACAGCTTTTGCATTGGCTCTTGTTCTGTGGACATGGCCCACATATGTGCATGCATTTTCGAGTTGAAGATGGAGGAGTGCCCCCCCAGAAGTAAACATCTGAAGAGTCATCTTATTTCTTTTCCTCTGTGCTTGATTATGTTTCTCCTTCCTTCTCTTATTCTGTATCTTTAAAAACTTACTAGAAAGAGAAAAAGTGTAGTGGTACTCCATATAATGGGCCAGTGTTGTCTACTAGTTCTTTCAAAATGATTTCTGACCTAATGCTCTTATCCATTTCAGTCACTTGACACTGAATTTCAGTTAAACAAAATATCTAGGGAAACAAATTCAGTGTAGACCCATTGTTTGCCTTGTTTCCATTAATTTACTGCTTAATTAACTGCCCAGCTATGTAAATCTTGCAAACCAGAGGTTCTGAGAATTGATGAAAGCTCAAACAGTATCTGATCTGATGTTAGAGTGTGTACCTTTTTTAGAATATACTTTCCAAAGAGACACCTCCCTCACTCCCAATTTTACATCAGAATCAGGGCATTCACATACATTTCCTTTTTACAAAATGTACTGAGGTTTTGCTCACAGAAATGTTCTACCACAGAAAAGTTCTACTTTTACCTTTTTAATGTGCTCCTTGACACCAAGATGGTTAGCGGTATTTGGTTTTTATTCTGATTTGTAATTTAACTGGATCAACAAAACCTCATTACTATAAATATGGCACATTAGTAAATCACAACTTAATGCTCTAGACAGGACTAGCATTTTGCCATTATATGGTAGCCAGCTTTCACATATATCTGTGGTTTGTCATGCATGCAATGCTGAATTATGGGCTCACATGCTGCCCTCTCCTCCTGTTGGGAGGAGGAGATTAGAATAATTTACTTCCATTTGGAATGATTTACTGCCAGTCCAATTTACCAGTTTCTCTTTATATAAAAAATGTGTTTGGTTTTTACTATTTTTTCCAAGCAAGCCAGGATCACTGTAGTGATCATGACACCTGCCTTATAGGCAGTGATTCCCAAACTTTGGTGCTCCAGGTGTTTAGGACTTCAGCTCCCAGAAGCCCCAACCAGTTTGGCCATCAGGCAGGAATTCTGGGAGCTGAAATCCAAAATATCTGGAGTCCCTAAGTTTCTGAACCATTGCCCATACGGATGATTTTGGAGTACTTTCCAGGTCACAGACCACTATTAAAAGTCAGTATCTGGGAGTCTCTTACAAACCCAAAATTCTTTTTATGGACAGTAGTCACACAGGCTTTGATAGCTTAGGTGTGTGCAAAGAAACTGCCTGAGTAGTCCTGTATTTCAACAAGAGGTAAAGGGGTCTTTCTCTCATTCTAGGGAGCTGATACCCTTTGACACACAAAGGAAAGTAGTTTTCCCCTTTCCTATCATATGTGCCAATCAGTTGCTTCCAGTCTCTTGTAAAAGACTGTAAAATATGCTTCTAAAACAAAGACAATGGCAGAAAGTTTATTTTATTTCATTTCATTTTAATAGCACCTTTCTCCCAGAAAGGAACCGAAGGTGACTCACAAGATATAATATTCTGTCCTGAAACATTATTTTCTGTTCAACAAATGCACAAATGTACAAAGAAAACCATGCCATTTTTTGTGCAGAATAAATTCCTAACTATATATTTTCAGCACAGAAAATGCTCTGTTGTATGTAGGAAATGCTCTTTTTTGAGGGGGAAAACACCTGTGAATTTTACACAGAATAAATCTGAACTGCCAATAGTCTTACAAAACTGCAGTTTTTGAAGTCTCTCTCACAACAGGAACAAAATTGCTTTCCCTATAAATGAAATTGGGTAACAATTGATTGCATCTATACTTGTAACTGATGGTCAGGCAAAACATGTGACAGCCCTGGATACTATTGGTACTTAAAGAGACATTGATAGTAACATGATGCTTGCTTACATTAAGGCCGTTTTGACTAAGAAGTAGAGCTTGGAAGTAAAGTGTGGCCCCAGATTTATTGGACAAGGCTGTTTTGCAGATTGCTATCTGCATCAGGTAACCTTCATCTTTCTCCCCACCACTAGCTCTTTCCATACATTCTGGAGGGTAAGACTGAAGTTGCAGACTTCATTCAGATCCCTCTGTGAAGACTATGGCTGCTGCCACACTGTAGAATGTATGTAGTTTGACACTGTTTTAACTGCCATGCCTCTATTTTATGGAATCCTAGGATTGAAGTTTGTTGTAGAACCAGAGTGCTCTAAAAATATTTAGAGAAGGCTAAATATTTCACAAAGCTACACATCCCCAGAATTCCATAATATTGAGCCATGGCAGTTAAAGCATTAATTCTGCAGTGTAAATGAAACCCCAAAAGTGGCCCAGTACAAATGGGCCTTTCCGTCACCCTCGTCACATGCTAGGGTTGCCTGGGAGGCGGAGCACCTACACGTCCCACAACCCTCGCATGTGACGAGGGCGTAACAATGGTGGTGCCCTGTAAATATGGGTGCTGCGTGGTGTCCGCACAGTGCTGCGTGGCGCACTTGTTACGCCGCTGCCACAGCTTGAGAAGAAACTGCTTTTTTGGGTTCTTTTTCTGCTGGTAGGAAGCCACGCAGTTTGGCAGCTGCGGCTTCCCTCCGGTGGAAAAACAGTCACCGGGAGGCCACCCATTTTGGGTGGTCTGTACCACACCAGTGGCTCTGTGATGCTCCTCCAGCAATCAAACTTGGGTTACCTTCCTGATCTCCTACTGTTTCTGGCAATATGTTTGGCTCAGTTATTTCTGTTGTCATTCTATGATGATATTTTTGCCCATTGTTTGCTGTGGAGTAATATTCACTGGTATCATTGACTTTGGTGTCACCCAGTGTGTGTGGGGGGGGGGGTGCAAACTGCCTTGCCATCCCCCCACCTACCTGTTGAGACCCCTGCTGCGGCAGCCACAATTGGGAATGCCCTCCCAAAAGCATTCAGAGTTTGGCACAGCTGTGGCCACTGAACCCTGAAGACAGCCCCCCCCAAACCTTCGAGGTCTGGTGCCCCTGCAGCTACATTGGACCCTGAAGGCATTACTGCTCCCCAGAAGTTGCCACTACTGAAGAGGGCAGCACTGTAGCCTCTGGAGGGCCAATTTAGAGTCTGGCGTGGCTGCTGGACAAGTGGGAAAATGCCATTTCTCGCTTGCCCAATAGCCATGCTAGTCTCTCTGGGTGTACCACCCAACTAAGTGTCATATCCCCCTGGGGTGTCACCCACTGTCATCCACACCCCCTGTACACCTCTAGTGCTGCCACTGGTAATAAGGCCAGCACACTCTTCATTCTCTTGGTGAGGATACCCACAAGGGACCTTGGGATGTAGGTGGATCAGACCCTGGCAGTTCAGGCGCAGCTCAGAGGCTGCTGAACGTCTCTCATCCCCAAGTGATAAAAAGAAACACAGTGGCTTTGTGCCTGTGTGGATTCTACAAACCTCCACTCCAGCTTGTCCTCCAGCAGTCAGGCCCAGGGCTTGTGCTCATTGGATGACAACCAAGTTACAGTTGGCCCTCCACATTTGCAGCTTTGACACTTTGCACTCTGATACTTTGACGTTGGCAGATTTGATTATTTATGTATTTGATTAATATGTTCTCTCTAGGAATTTCTAGGTCATAGAATCATAGAGTTGGAAGAGTCTAGAAGGGCCATCCAGTCCAATCCCCTGCCATGCAGGAACTTACAATCCAAGCACCTCAGACAGATGGCCATCCAACCTCTATTTAAAGGCCCCCAAAGCAGGAGACTCCACCACACTTTGAGGGAACATTTTCACTGTTGAACAACTCTTACTGTCAGGAAGTTCCTCCTAATGTTCAGGTGGGATCTCTTCCTGTAGTTTACATCCGGGTCCTATTCTCTGGAGCAGCAGAAAACAAGCTTTCTCCATTCTCAATAGGACACCCCTTCCAATACTTAAACAGGGCTATCATATCACCTGTTAACCTTCTCTTTTCCAAGCTAAACATACCCAGCTCCCTAAATCTCTCTTCATAAGGCATGGTTTCCAGACCCTTCACCATTATGGTCACCCTCCTCTGGACATGCTCCAGTTTATATCCCTCAATTACTACATTCCAATCATGAGATTCATCTCACCAGCTTTCAGTGATGCCTATTATATTTGCTTTGTTGTTCTTTGAGTTCAAATTCTTCTTGTTTATTTCCCATGCTCTGTGCGTTAATATAGAGACATCTAAGACCATGGGACCCCCCCCCCCCCCCCCGTGCCCAGCTGCCTGTGTAAAGTTTTGTCCCTCTTTCTGTTGGGTCCTTGTACTATTTGCCCCGTTCCCTTTATAACAGCTTGACTGTTATCTCCAGCCCTTGATGTACTCCTGCAGGGACGTAGCCAAGGGGGGGGGGGTTCTTGGGGTCCAGACTCCCCCCTTCCATTAGAAAAATGAATGGTGCGTGCTGCTGCACTGCCGCACCCAAGCCCCATTATAATGGTGGCACTTAGTCTGGACCCCCCCCTCCTAAAATCCTGGCTATGTCCTTGACTCCTGCCTTCCCAAATACTGTCTCTCTCACCCACATAACTCAGTTTAAAGCCTTCCTGATCAATTTTTTGAGACTATTGGCAAAAACATTTCTGCCAACTGGGGTGAACTGCAACCAGACATCCCTCCTCATAGAACCACAGCCCATGATCCATGATTCAGAATCGTTCTTGGTGGAACCATTTGCAGAGCCAGTTGTTCACATCCGCTGTTTTCCTCTCCCTTCCTGGATCATTCCCTTCAACTAGGAGAAGAAATGAGATGACAACCAGTGAATCCACCTCTTTCAGCTTCCTAACCAAAGCCTCATAATCCATTTTGATATTCTGAAGGCTGCACCTTTAGCTATCTAGTCTTGTCTGCGTACACTTGCACTGCCTTCTTGCTGTTAAGCCCATAATTATTTACAAAAAACGACTTGCTAGGAATATCTTTGCATGTTTTGCTGTGTAACTGGAGTGTTTAGTTACTCTTTTAAATACCGGGGGGATGGGGGGTAACATTGCTACTTAGGTGTGTTTCGAGACACAAGTCAGCAGCTTGTATCATTCTGATTGTTTTTAACAATAGAATTAGCCTAAATATCTTGAATAACAGGAAAGTAAAGAGTTAATTTTAACTATTATTATTGTTGTGTTCCTTCAAGTTATTTTCAATTTATGGGGACCCTAAGGCAAACCTATCATATGATTTTTTTTGGCAACATTTGTTCAGAGAGGTGTTGCCATTCCCTTTCCTGGAGGCTGAGAGCACATGACTTGCCCAAGGTTACCCAGTGAGTTTCATCACTGAGGTGGGGATCCAACCCTAGTCTCCAAAGTCCAGCACCCAAACCACAATGCTGCAAATGTTAACTATAGTAATAACTTATTACTTTTGAGGGGTTTGGGCTGTAGCTAGTGCTAAATCTTTTTCAAAAATAAAATTCCAACTTCACAATGATTTCTTAATTTTGTTAATTATTATGTTGTGTTACTTTTTATGCTCATTTACTTTCTCACAAAAACATCAAAGAGACTCTTTGTCTGTGGTGTCCCTCTCATACTACTGTCATTCCCTATATGTGTGGTGATATGCCCTTAATAAATATTAATGATCTTTACCATACATAATAAATTATCTACATGTGCATTCAGTGTCTTGTTCATATTTAGCATCACCAAACTGAATTTAGATAATTATAGACAAGATACAGCAGGCTTGACTAGGTGGCTTAATGAGTAGTGGATTTAAATAAGTTACATTGACCAATCACCAGAGGGAGATAAAGATCTGCATTACACTAAGCATCAGTAACACATCAGAATGTAAGAAATCTTTCAAGTTGCTACTCTGTTCTGTTGACATGATTCAATTATATTGAAAAACACTGTTGGCCTGTTGTACCATACAGTTGTCTTTAAATGTGATACTGGAGTAATCTTAATCTCCACTGAACAGAAAGTTTGATCACTACCACCACCCTATCAGACCTAGCATGTGTTTCTCTGTCTCATTTAAAAATGGCACACAATAAACAGTCTTTCTATTTGTAGAAGACATATACAGTTAAGATACAGTTCTTCTTACATCTCCTTACATTTGTAGTACCTACATCTGTGGAGTATAAATCTTAATTCATATCATGCATGATAGAATTCAGAAACACAGGGGGAATACAGACCGGCACTGTGGGCAGAGTCACGGTGTATCATCTGCACTCTCGATGCCGTGACTCCAACCCATCACTCCATGATGCCATGCGCCTGTTTACATGGTATGTGGCATCAAGGCCCAACTCTACCACAGTGCCCAAACAGCGCAGCATGGAAGAGCATCATCATGCCACCCCATTGCGGCTATGATGCCCTTTCCAGGGAGCGAAAAAGAAACCCCCTTTGGGGGCTTCTTTTTGTTCCCTGTGGAGGCCACAGCTTGTGATTGCTGCAGCCCCAATCTGTGGCAAAAAGGGGCAGCATCCCATCACCCGTCTGTATAGCCCCATAGTTATGTTAGTCTGCAATAGCAGTATGCAAAGGGAAGTTGTAGCATAAGCTTTCATAGACTTGGTTTATATCCTGGATGTATGCCATACAATTATGTTGTATTAGTTATTAAAATAACTGTGTAATCTCTAGACTTAGATGTCCTGAGTTATAGGTAAATTTGCACACAAGCTTGTCAGAAAATGCTTGGAGCACAAGACAAGAGAGGCCCTGAAACAAAAAGTTGCACTGTAGACTTCTAGGGTACTAGTCATTCTATTCCATTTCTACTTCCACCTGGTTTCATCTCTCCTCAGACAGTCAGCTGTTGTTGCTAACTGCTGATGACTTTGACATATGGCACCTTATGAATGAGATATGTCCCAGTCACCCTGTTACCACAGCAATGCTCAGATCTTGCAAATTCAAGGCCATGGATTCCTTGAGTCTATCTACTTGTAATTCCCCCTTTTTTACTTCCATCTACCTTGCCAAGCATCATTATCTTTTTTAGTGAGTTGTGTCTTCTCATGATATGTCCAAAGTATAACAGTCACAGTTTAGTCATTGTGGATTCTAGGGAAAGTTCAGCCGTTCAGGCTTCATTTTTTATTATTATTATTATTATTATTATTATTATTATTATTATTATTTGGTCTTTTTAGCAGTCCATGGTATCAGATAAATTTTTCTCCAGATTTTGACAGATTTTACATTTACCCTTTTTACTAGGTGAAATAATTATTACTCTCACAATGCAGTTCTGATTGTCTATTTCGCTCTGCAGCCTAAGAATTGATGATATATGTTTTTGTTTATGTGTGTATAGGGCAGGAGTGTGTATGTGTTTTGTTATGTTTTTTCAGGCTGATGGCAGTCTATTCTTATGTGAATAAGAAAGGAACTTCCAGTATTAAAGTTAGATGTTGGTTGATTTCGTCCTGGATGCTTCACACTTTCAAAGTGGCTGTACCTGCAGTAATCATTTCTCACCTGTAGAATGAAGACAAGTCCAAGGGAATCTCCACTCAGAGAGCAGGGTCTGTGTCCAACTGTAATTATACTGTCTCTACCTCTTGATCCATTATATATCAGCAAAAAGATTTTAACAGGTGCCATTCTCCATTGTCTGTGCTTCCCCACCCCCAAAAATATTCTTAGGAGCTTTGAAGTGTGTAATTGAAGCAACCTTGGACTGTACTGACCTTTTTAATGTTACTGTGGTTGTCTGGCATTTCCTCCCACATCTCCCCTGCCCAATTTTGCAAGTGAGTGTGTGTGACCAGCTGATTAAATATCAATATTTTTAAAGTGATGTTGTAGCAGGACAATGTAGCAGGCCAATTGTTGGAGTCATAGTGTTTTTAAAGAGTTATTATATTTTTAATTGCATTTTATTCTTTTAATATGTGGTATGATTTAATACTGTAATAGTCTAATTTTGTGTTAATACTAAGTTTTTCAATAATATTTTGTATTGTATTGTTCTTTGAAATTGTGAGCCACTTAGATTTGCAGTTTTTGGGGGGAAGCAGGGCATAACAACAACAACAACAACAACAACAACAACAACAAGAAAGATAATGATGATAATGTTTCTATCACATGGCCAAAATTGGGGAAAGGGTGCAGATTTAAGCTCTATAAAGCTCTTTTCCACTCCCAAAGAGGCAACTCCCCTTTGGTGTCACCCCTTTTGGCATTTTGCTCCTATTGCAAATAGATCATTCTTGTACTTCACAACCTTTCTCTGGAAGAATAAATGATCTGTCTTGGGATAGTTCAGGTGAAATATGAAAGTACACCAAGAGTGATGTATTGATAGAAACTTTTCACCAACTTCAAAGAATTAAAGATTTACCAGGAAGGAAAGGAAATGTCTAGGAGTAATGATTTTTTTTTCCCAAGTTTTTCTTTTAGCAGAGGAGTGCTTGCCCAAGAGTGGATCTCTTAGCTAATTCCTGGGAATCAATTTCTCCTTCACTCACTTTAAGGCTTACTTTGAAGTGTGATGTGTTGGTCATGTAAACTGCACATAATCTAGTGGAGGCTGCCCTATGCAGCAAGTCATTCAGTTGAAGCCATTTGTAATACAATTGATTGATTTTCTTGTAGAGCAGACGGAAAATAATTTAATGTGGTGCTGTGTGTGCTAATTGCAATATAACTGATTTGAGGCCTTTGGTGGTCCTTTATTATAGTTTTGCAGATAACTGGGCATTTAAAATACTATGTTGTACATTGCCTTGCCTTCCTTTATTCCTTCTTCCGGAGCCCTCCAGATGCTATCATAAACCATTGTTTCTTTTCCCTCATGCAGCAAAATGCTGATTTATGCCTTCCGGATGAATACAAGCACTGGAATGCAATAACCTTTTTGGTTCTGTATGCAAAGGGATCTCATAACATCTTTGAGACTAAGGGCCGCTACAGACAGACAAAATGGGATGTGGTAGCAGCGATACTAGGGTTAGGGAGTGTGCACCATCCGCACTGTCCCTAACCCTTGTCTGTGGCGGTGGCGGCATCATGGCAGCCTCCCGTCCACACGGGGGCTGCCGTGATGCCGGCGCCTCCACTGAGCACCCAAATGTGGCACACAGGAAGTGGCATCATGACGGCCCCACTTCCTGGTTGCGGTGCCACAAGCTTAATTCCCGTGCGGCAACCAGACAGCCACGGGAATGAAGCCATGGGAGAAAGGGGCCAGGCGGCCCCTTTCTTCCAATGCTGTGCCTGTTGGGGTTTCCTGAGGCATGAAGCCCCAAGGACATCCCTTTTCAGGACCATGGAGAAGTGGAATTTTGCCGCTTCTCCAGGGTCCCGAAAAGCGCCGGATTGGGGCTAAACCCAGCAAGAAAAAGGGCGGTCTGTACTGTGCATAAGATCCCAAACAAACCAGCAGTAAGTACTGGCTGGGGGGGCATGGGGGTGTGGTGTTTAGATGACACATGACCCGATGATGACCCCAAGGTGGCGTCACCACCCACCTGACCAGATAGTGGGCAGCATTGTGACACTCCAGCGGCACAGCATTTATACTCTACACGGCTCGGGAGTGTCTATTTTGGCCCTAACTGAAAGAAGCTGACAGCATGAAGTTTCATAGACTTGAATCTACTTCTACTGAGGAGTTCTACTTCCTCAGACTCACATTTACGAAAGCTTATGCTACCAGCTTCTTTGTTTCAGTTTGTCTCAAAGTTGCTACAAGTTCCCTTTGCATTCTGACTATCCAAACACGTCTATGTTTTTGAAGTCTGTGTTTCTCATCCTGTATTTCTCTGAATTTTGCAGTACAATTTTCAGCTTTAAAAACATTTAATCCATAACTGTACAATCATGTGCACATAGAAATGCAATTTATCATAAATTGTGTATTATGAAAAAAATTGATACAAAACACATATTGTTTGATAATGTATGTATAGAACTAAATATAAAATGTATCTTCAGACTGATTTTTTTTAAAAAAAAAAGCATGGACAGATTAATATAGAAATGGGATGCAACAGATGAATTAAGGACATGTGACAAATAGTCACAGACCAAAAATAGATTTGAGCCATATATCCAAAATGGATATGCCTACTTAGAGTATGAATTGCTGTAGAAGTTTATTCTCATGCACATCTGATTCTGTCTGGCTTACAGTTTAGAAATACAAATGACAATAACACTTCTTACATGGTTAGAATCTGGGTAGGTTTGAATCCCAGACCAATAAATACATGGAAGTCAGGAGTGCAGACAGCAGGCATGATCTCGTTCTGCCTCCATGCATGACATACATCAATACATTTGGAGGGATCTTTTTTGTGCCACGTTGCTGCACTGAGGCCAACACTGGAGCTGCTCATGGAGTCTCATGATAGAACTACCATTGTGAGACGTTGTGCATGATTGCTCAATTCTTGCACCAAATCATATCTGAAGTTGTGCAAGACTGTAAGTCTTAAGAGGTTTCAGATGAAACTTCAAAGAGGAGTTTGCAATCAGTAGAAACAGTCAGTGCAGCCTTCACGAATCTTGGCCATACTACCTGTGGATGATGAACACTGAACTCTTCTGAGGAGTCATGGTTAAGAAAGCCTGGGTTAATATGTATGAAGAAGCCTGTATCACATGTTAGAGATCTTCAAAATTACTGAAACTGCAGTCCTAAACATAATGTACTAATGAATACACCCTACACTGAATGAATACGAAAGGATTTATATATTTTTCACATTAAAAAGACTGTGCCTCATTGATTTCTCTCAAATACTAATGCTCATTGTTAACTGTGTTTCATATGCTTTTAATTTATTTAAATAATCTTTATTGTTTTAAACTGTATTAATTTTACTTTTAAGAGGACATGGTAGAATGTTGTTGTTGATATTCAGTCAATTTGGAGTACTTTTCACAAATTCTGATGATTTTCAAGGTCAATGTTTTTCCTTTCTGAGAAAGAGCTACATTAAAGCAGGCCATAGGTCTCATGTTTTGGATCCAGTCTCAAAGTAGAATACGCCACCCAGAATGACAGTCTTCCATTTCCTTGTTTATTTCTGAGAAATTGAAGCTCTCATTATACATTAATTTAATGCAGTATCCAAAGAGGAAAATAGTTTTAGGCAATACAAAACAAGTCTTTGTAATTCAGAGAGCATAGATGATGCTTATTGGATCCAGACTGAATAATAACCTAATTTGTAAATGAGTTTTCTGAGAATTCATAACACAACAAATTATTTGAATTGGACACCTAAGGAAATAGAGTTGTCATGCTGAGCATAGTTTCTAGCACCTTAATGCTTCATGCTACACCAGGGAGCAGGATGAAGGGCTAGGGCTGAGAGGAGAAAAAGAATTAAGAGTTATTAGCATTTTTTTTTTCTGGGACAAATGCTGTTGCCTGAGACAATTCCATCATTTCATTATTCTGTTCTTATGTAGTGAAACAAAATCCATATGGGACTAGTTCCACTGCAAAACAGTATGTGTACAGTAACAGAATCTGATTTGGACTGCAGAATTCTAAAGTTCAATAATCCCCCCGCCCCAGATTTTGAATGTCTGTATACACATAATGATATATCTTGGAGATGGGATCCAGCCCTAAACATGCAAATCATTTATATTTTGTATGCACTTTACAAAAATAACCTGCAGATAATTTTATGCATAATATTTTAGATAATATTGTGCATGAAACAAAGTTTATGTACACTGAATCATCAGAAAACAAAGGAGTTACTGTCTGAACCACTCAGTTGTACAATTTTGGATTTTAGAGGATTTTGGATTTTGGAATTCTAGATCAGGGATACTCAATCTGTAACACATATTTATAAAATTATATTGGAAAGGAGGAGAGGGGTGGTTGTTTTGTTGCAAGCTTTGCTAGCCCAGCTACTCTGCCAAGATATAAAGCTTTCATTTGTTCTGTCCTTTTGCCAGCTGCAGGAGACATACAAGTTAGTATTAATTTTTTTTAAAAGACCTAAGATTTTATGATGGCAGTGAAATTTGGTGAAGTATTATATAAAGAAGGATAATTGGTTACAGTTGAACAGATGCCACCGTCCTTGGGGTTATCTTAGTAACCATCACATTATAACCGTATAATTATAGAGCCTGACAAAGTAGTGATGCAGTCATCAGAAAATAATTACAGGGACACTGATGTACAAATCCCCCCCCCCCCAAGACCATGACAAGTTGTTTTTAAGAAAGCTTCATGACTCAGAACCTGAGATGCTTTGCCTGAAAGACACTCTGACTGTGCAAGGCAGCACTCCTGTGCTCCTGTAATCTTTTCATGCCCAATCCTTGTTGTTTCAGAGAAGCTATAGACAAGGATGACATTTTTGAAGGGAATGGGAGGTATCAGGGGGAGGATCCAGAAAAGACCTGTTGTGGTTGTTGTTGTTGCTGCTGCTGCAGCTCTGTGTCTCCAACTCATTTTTGATTTATAACGCCCCTAAGGTGAACCTATCATAGGGTTTTCTTGGCAAGTTTCTTTAGATGGGGTTTGCCATTGCCATAACAGAAAAAACAGATGGTTCTCTGGTTCATACCCTTTACATAATACAGACATACCTCTCTTAGCAAAATAGATCTGTTCCTGAGTGTTACTTCTTGAACAGAAAATTTGGAACCAGAAGTAGAAATAACATGGAAAGGATAGGGATGAGTTTCTACACCACAAAAAAAGGAGAGCAGTTCAACATTTAAGGACCGTTTTATTTAAAACTAACTGTAGGCACATATGAAATGAAGCAACCAGTTTAGGTAAACCTAAACAAAAACATTTTGAACCCTCTAGAGACCACTTGAAGGCTTCTTCAAAAGAGCATCCTGGAATTTTTTTTTCTTTCTTTCACAAACTTCCACTTCTTTTACGATTTCCATTTTGGTGGTCATATTTATAACTCTATATATCCTGTACTTTTATGGTGGAGAGTAGCTGGTTCAGCAAGCTAATTTTCTTTCCCCTTATCTTCTAATTTTATTCTTTCATTAAGGGATTCCAGAAACAGCTGCTATTTACCTTACCTTCTGCACACACGCTTCATTTTTACCCCCAGCTCAGGCTTTATTGCACTGTTTACTGCACACAAACAGCAACTGAAAGTCTGTATTTCTCCAGTACTCCTTCATCACCCTCCAAATGCTAACAAAAATGCTAACTATACTGAGAACAAGGATGAAAAGAGACAAGGTGGGCAGGAAAAAAACTTTGTAAAAAGGAATTTCTTTGTTCTTAAATAAGGTATGCTTGTAACAGATAAGATGACAGATCTTTTTAGGGCATGCCATGTGTGCTGGTGCTGGCTTTTCCTACTGTTACCAATATGAACCAGAGTGGTGCAATGGTTTGAGCGTTGGACTATGACTCTGGAGACCAGGATTCCAATCCAGGCTCTGCCATGTAATCTCACCGGGTGACCTTGGGCAAGTCACACTGTCTAAGCCTCAGAGGAATGCAATGGCAAACCCCCTTTGTAGAAATGTGTCAAGAAAACCCAATAACAGAGTCACTTTGGGGTTGCCATAAATTGGAAGTGCCTTGAAGGCACACAACAACAAAGTATGAAGTGGTGCCAAAAGCATTATGACCTATGCCCATGTAATGAAATAGACATATCTTGGTGCTGTGGGGAAATAGCTCAGTCCTCTTGTTTACAACTAAGCCATTTTTACTTTTGCATCCCACTTTTCCTTCAAAGAAGTTAGGGCAGCATACTTTACATGGTTCTTTCCCTACTTATTCTCTCAGAATTCTAGTGAATTAGGTTAGGACAAGAAACAATGCTCAGCAATTGAACATCCCATGAGCTTTTCTGATGAGCAGGGTTTAAATTTGGGTCCAACACTGTCCAGATGTATGCTACAGTGCTGAAGAGAATGAGTGTACCAGTGCTATCTTCCAATGTCAGTGGAGCAGTGAATGTATTCTTGGTTTTAGTCCAAAATTCAAAGGGGCTACCTAGGATGCTGGACCTGTGTGGGATTTCACTTCCCCATTCCATCCCCTACTGGCATAGAAGCCATCAGCTGGCAGGAGACAGTGCAGTCTTCATGATGTGAAATCAGACTACCATAAAATGGTTAGAGGTTAATTATTATTATTATTATTATTATTATTATTATTATTATTATTGCTATTTATATCCCACCCCTCTACAAAATGCAATCGGGGCGGCTTACAAGATTAAAATATACAGTCCGAACCCTCTAACCCCCCCCCCCTTAAAATTCAATTAAACAATGTAGATTTTAAAGCATAAAACATACTTTAAAACAATACAATAACTGTGGTGAAGTCAGAGGTCAGCAATTAGATTTTCCTTATGATAGCCGGAAAACTATTCAGGAAAGGCCTGCCGGAAGAGATCCATCTTTATAGCTTTTTTAAAGCTATTTAGAGTGGTAATGTGAAAGTCCTCTGGGAGGTCGTAACAAATTTTTCCCTGAGGATCTAAGTGTGCGAGGAGGATTATATGGAAGGAGGCGGTCCCAAATATAGGTTGGATCCAAGCCATTTAGCGCTTTAAAGGTGATAACCAACACTTTGTACTGGGCCCGGAAACTGATGGGCAGCCAGTGGAGTGATCTTAAGATCTGTGTTATATTGTCTCTTCTGGATGTACCGAAGACCAATCTGGCTGCCATGTTCTGAACTAATTGAAGTTTCCGGACCAAGCACGAGGGTAGCCCCATGTAGAGTGTATTGCAGAAATCAAGGCGTGAGGTTACCAGTGCATATACTACAGTCTCAAGGTCCCTGACATCCAGGAAAGGGCGCAGCTGGCGTATCAGCCGAAGCTGATAACAGGCATTCCTGACTGTCGCATTCACCTGATTTGTCATGTGAAGCAACGAATCTAGGAGCACCCCCAGATTGTGAACATAGTCCTTTGAGGAGAGTGTGACCCCTTCTAGGACTGGAGGTTGTATCCTGATACCTGGGTTCGGAGCCGATACCATAAGTACCTCCATTTTGTCTGGATTCAGCTTCAATTTGTTTTCCCTCATCCAATCCATTACTGCCTTAAGACAGTCACTGAGAGGCGAGACACCATCTGAAGTCAAAGCTGAAGACCGAGACATGGAGAAATATATCTGGGTGACATCAGCATACTGATAACACCCCACCCCATGCCTCCGGATGATCTCTCACAGCAGCTTCATGTAAATGTTGAAAAGCATCGGGGACAGGATGGTGCCTTGTGGGACGCCACAATTAAACTCTTTCCTTGCCGAGCAACTGTCCCCAAGCACCACCCTCTGGAATCTGCCCGAGAGGAAGGAACAGAACCACTGAAGCGCAGTGCCTCCTATTCCTAACCTTCTCAGCCGATTCAAGAGGATGTCATGATCTATAGTGTCAAACGCCACTGAGAGGTCTAGTAGCACCAGCAGGGTCACACTACCTCTGTCAATGCCCAGGTTGCTGGGAATAGATTGCACATGGTCTTTGTAATCTGTGCTGTTGCTTGTCATCCTTTGCCTTTTTTTTCTGTTTCTTTTTTCTTTTTGGTCTTAAGAGGACTGTGAGTATTTGGATAGCAAGACAGTACTGTCCTCTGCCTCAAAAATATAGATAGAAAAAATGGAAGGGTAGTTATGGTGCTTGACAGATATTATCCATGAGGTGACCATGGCCTTTTCACTACCATCTTTCATGTTGAAGACACAATTACATGTAAACAGAGAGAAATTGATTTTTCCAGACAATGAAATATTGAGGAGATCTGAGCAATTGACTGAGAAGATCTGAGCAATCTGTTCAGAAGAGGCATTGCCTTGAGGAAAGCCATCCACTCTTAGAAATGAGCAGTCACTTTTGTTTTTATGCCACTAGAAGGGGTTGCCTGGGAAGGGTTGCCTGGGAATGGCAAAATTCTAATTTGATCAAGTGAGAAATCTGGGGGATTGGATGATTATTCCTTGCATGTTTCTTACCCTTGTGCTTTTACAATCACATTATTTAAGTCTCAGAGAAATCAATAAGACAGATTTCCCTGTAATATGTTTAGAATGAGCTGCCAGTCAGAAAACCAGATTCTTTGTGATTTTTTATTTATTTACAGTCACTTCATTACAACTAAAAATATACTGAATTGATTTTTTAAAGAATCCATTTTGATTCAGTGTCTCTAATTACTTTTTATAATTAATTGCTACAAGATCTGGGAAGAGGTTGGCAAACAAATCTTGATAGGTTGTCAAAATAGCTTTTGATTTATGCCAGTGGCCATAATAGTTATTTTCACTTGTTTTCTCATACAACTAATTTGAGTTTATTGTTAACAGAGGAGCACTTGAATCAAAATCCCTGACTATTTTAGGAAATACCTGTTGTGGCTTTCTGTTGTGCATTGCTTCCTGTTTGTGGGCCATAGTTACATAACATTGTGATATGAACTGTGGCCCCAAACAGACAGGCCAAAATAAAGCTGCTTCGAGTCACTTTGGAGATATGCTGTTTAAATGATGCATGTGTCCGAAGAGGCTGGAAGCTGTGCCAAAGCAATGCTACAGCCCTAAGGACTGGAGCGCAGCTTTGGCGCAACTTCTAGCCTCTTAAGCTGTGTGTGTCATTTAAACAGCATACCTCCAAAGTGACTCGAAGCAGGTTTATTTTGGCCTGTCTGTTCAGGCCCTGTGTTGCTAATCCCCTGACTCAGTGAATTAAAGAGGTTTATATTAACATTGATTTCTCAGTCAGCAGCTGATTCAGTGGGTATAGTAAAACTCCCTAATACCCTAAAGGAACCAGATCCTGTCTGACCTTGGAAACTAAGCAGGGTCAACCCTGGATGAGAAACTGCCAATGAATACCAGATACTGTAGGCTATATTTCAGAGGAAAGGACTGGCAAAACCAGCTCTGAGTATTCTTTGCCTAAGAAAATTCTATGAAATTCATGGGGTCGCCATAAGTTAACAGGTGACTTGAAGGCACATACACACTTTATTTGGTATGTATGTAAATCTATTCAGTTATGCAGATTTTGCATTTTAGAGGGACAATGTGTGTGTTTGTTTATGATTATTCTAAGACAGAGAATAAGTATCATGGAAATACCAAGCCTTTCTTTTTATCTTTTTACTATCTTCTTACATTAATGTACTATATGTTAGGAAGACTGCAAAATAAATAAATAAAAACCTGTGGCTTTTGCCAAACAGAAGTTTGAAAGCCATTTAAATTGTTAAATACAAAGGGGCTTTCTTCACTGCCATTTGGGACGTCCGGAGGACGTCCCATTTTAAAAAAGGGGCGTCTCTTATAGACGCCCCTGGGCCTAGTACAGACTCCATCCGTACAAGATGGCGCCGGCCCTTCTACATGGCCTGCGCCATCTTTGCGTATCGGACGCTGAGCATCCGTACGCGTCGCGTCCTTTGTGACGTAGAGAGTGCGCCCCTGGCGCCTCGCTACGTCGCAAATGCGACGGAAAAAGAAGCTCCATTTTGGAGCTTCTTTTTCGGTCCGCGCGGGAGTCGCTCCGTCTGAAGGCTCCGGCTCCCCCGCGGACCTACCGGCGGCGGCTGCAGAGCGCCGCAAAGTGGCGGTATGTACCCCGCCAAACATTTACATAAAATAATCAATGAACATTTGCTTCAGTAATAAAAGTTAACCTATTCTCTGCAATCTGTGGTCTGTCCCAAGGAACTTAAAATAAAAAATCTGACAGAAAGGAAGGAAAAGGAGGGAAAGGTAACAGAAAGAATATGCAATTGTGCTGTTACACTTAAGCCATTTATCAAAAATGGATGATTTGGATATGAAAGTTTTCCTGTCCTTTGAAACATCATACATAAACACTGAAGGATGCTCATTTGGAATTTAATTTAAATGTTTATGATAATCAACAAGAAATAGTGACTGCTGAAGACTTTTATTCATCTGACAGTAGATAAGGTGTGTCTTAAGTTAACCTTGCCATTTGAAGATGTTAATGGATTATGCAGTTTTTACAAAGTGGAGGATTTGATGTTTGTGACCTATTTCTGAAGAAATCTGACACATATGTAAGGCTTTATATTACTGGGGATGTGTTGGTAGGTTTAATATTACTTAATATGGCCTGCTTAGGCTCTGTTCTAGCAGCAGAAAAGCCTATCAGGGGCCAAATCTAAGAAGTGTTGTATCAGCATTAATGTAACTAGTAACCCTGAAATGCATGAGGCCCCTTAGGGAACAGAATCTGATTCTCAAATAAATCAAGGCTTGATACCAAGATAATGTAATGCTGCATTTAGTAATGAATTAACTAGGAGAAAAAGACACATGCTTCCAGGGAGAGTTCCAGCTTGATCTGTTCTAGGACCCATTTGATTGTGTTCTTGGCTGTCCACTGTATCCTCAACATTCTTCTCAAGCACCACATCTCAAATGAGTTGATTTTCTTCCTGTCCAGTTTCATCATTATCCAAATTTAACATCAGTACGTGGTGATGGGGAATACAATGGCTTGGATGACTCTAACTTTAAGAAGAAGAAGAAGAAGAAGAAGAAGAAGAAGAAGAAGAAGAAGTTGTTTTATTTATATTGTCCTGCCTCTCCCGATGGATCGAGGCGGGATTACAACAGAATTATGCAAACACAATGATACTAATAACAGTTATTTAAAATCACAATATAAAACATATCTCATCTAAAAACAATTGGTACAATGTAAAAATTTATCACAGCCTGAGGTAGACTCCTGATCAGGAGGTAGCAAACCTGCTGAATCTATAAAAGATCAGGAGGGTATGCTTGCCAGAAGAGGTACGTTTTCAGTGCCTTTTTGAAGGCGTCCAAGGTGGGAATGAGTCAAAGCTCTTCCGGAAGGTTGTTTCAAATCGTTGGGGCTATAGCCGAGAATGCTCTTTGGTGAGTAGATGTTAATCTCACCTTGGGGTGTTCAAGTAGATTCTTCCCAGATGTTCGGAGAGTGCGGGGTGGATTATGTCGGGAGAAGCGTTCCCTCAAGTAACTCAGGCCCAAGCCATGTAGGGCTTTATTGCCTAGATGTATATCTTTATATCATAGACTCTTTTGTAGTTCTTTCATAGCTGTTTCCTTGACTGGAATCTCCATTCTGATCAATAGTTGATCCAAGATACGAGAAATTTTTGACTATTTTGATTTCTTCATTATCTATATTACATTTATGCAGATCCTCCATTGTCATTATTTTTGCTTTCTTTATGTTCAGCAGTATGCCTAACTTTGCATTGTTTTCTTTTCTTTTCCTTAGTAATTGTTCCAATTGATATTTTCCACTAGTAGTATGGTGTCATCTACATATCTTAGATTGCTGATGTTCTTTCCTCCTGTCTCAATTCCTCCTTTTTCTGAGTCCAAACTTGCTCTTTGTATGATCATTTCTGCACACAAATTGAACAAACAGGGTGATAGAATGCAGCCTTGTCTTACATGTGCCCAAAGGAATGCGAGATAAATGGTGAATGGTCTGGAAACTATGCCTTATGAGGCAAGACTTAGGGAACTGGGTATGTTTTGCCTGGAGAAGAAACAATTAAGAGGTGATATTATAGCCCTGTTTAAATATTTGAAGGCGTATCATATTGAGGATGGAACAAGCTTGCTTTCTACTGCTCCAGAGAATAGAACCCGGAGCAATGGATTCAGATTAGAGGAAAAGAGATTCCACCTAAACAGTAGGAGGAATTTTCTGACACTCAGAGCTGTTCAATAGTGGAAGATATGCCCTTGGAGTGTGGTGGAGCCTCCTTCTATGGAGGTCTTTAAACAAAGGCTAGATGGCCATCTGTCGAGGGTGTTTTGATTGTGAGTTCCTGCATGGCAGGAGTTGGGCTGGATGGCCCTTGTGGTCTCTTCCAACTATGATTCTATCCCTTTGCCAATTGGGAACCTTTCTTGTTCTCCATATTCTGTTCTAACAGTAGCCTATTGTCCTAAGTAAAGATTCTTAATCAGGACTATCAGATGTGATGGCACTCCCATGTCTTTAAGAACATTCAATACATCTCCATGATCTATGAAATGATCTATTTTCATAGTCTATAAACTACATGCTGATTTTCTTCTGGAATTCTTTGGTGCATTCCATTAACCATTATATATATGCAGTGTGGTTCCTAATACCTCTTCCTCTCTTGAATCCCACTTACACCTCTGGGATTTCTCTCTCCGTAGATGTTTGGAGTCTATGTTGCAGAATTTTGAGCATGATTTTGCTTTTGTGAGAAATTAATGCTATTTTCTATAGTTGCTACAGCCTTTTGTGTCTCCTTTTTTGGAGATAGGGATATATATTTATCATGTGCAATCTATTGGTCATTGTTTTGCTTTCCATATTTTTTGGCATATTTTAGGTAACATTGGAGTTGATCCTGTCTGTGTGATCCTATCAATTCAGTTGGAATATCATCTGTTCATGGTGTTTCATTTTCCCCAGTTTCTCTTAGTGCAGCTTCCACTGAGCTTTTTCGGTTTTTTAAAAATATCATCTTGATAGTGTAGTATGTTCTTCTTTGGATCGTAGAACATCCCTACCCTTTGCTTGAACTTCCCTTTTTGTTTCTGGATCTTGTGAAAGAAATTTTTCATTCTTCCTTTTTTGTTGTTGTCTTTTATTACTCTGCATTGATTATTATAGTAGTTCTCTATAGTTTTCTATAGTAGTCATTGAACAGTTGTAGTCATGGTTCTGATTTTGTTCCTATCTCCATTCACCTTTGTTTGTTATCTTTCCTTTACTGCTTGAAGTGTTCTGTCAGTTATCCATTGTTCCCTCTCTTTCTTTTTTTGCCCCGATAGTGTTCTTCTGCATTCTTCCTTAACTACGTCTCTGGTTTCTGATCATAGTTCTACTGATTCCCAGTCAATTATGCTTAATAATGCAAATCTAATTATTACATTTGCTGTAAATTCTGTTGAGATGTTGTTCAATTCATATTTTGGTACGACGATTGGTTACTATACTTTCAACTAAAAAAAAGTTGTGATTTTTTTCCCAGTCACAATTTCTCACAGAATCCCTAGCAAACCTTTAAGAGATTCTAGGGCTCCAAGAAACCCTGGCAGAGAAACCCTAGCATAGCATGTAAAACAAAGTTTAGATGTTTCACTGCAGACTGAGAGGCTTCTTATAACATTTAAGAATCATGTAATGCTGTATCCCTTGGTTATTATTTTTTTGTGCTAGATTTTCTTAGGTAACACTGAGCAGAGGGGAGGGGAAGAGAAAGGGAAAAGTGAAAGAGGAAAATAAAGATGACTGAGAATGTGGTATGAGTCTCTGAAAGAAACATGTTCTGAGAAAAGATGGAATTTCTTTCTCATACAGGAAAAGGTAGAGACAAACTGTAGTTAGTAGATATTAGTTAGTTTATCTAGGATGTGAGGGGATGTATATTTTCTGTGTGCTAATACTGAATGTGGTTTCAGCAGTGAACCAGAGTGTATGATGTTCAAAAAGTGAAGTTTACTATATTAGTTGCTTCACAACTTTAAACTTTGGCATAGGTGAATGATAAGAAATGTAACAATAATTGAAGGATATTTGTTTCTAACATGGACTACGCAGATAAAGAATTTCCTTCTCTCCTTCATCAACTGTCTGTATGACTGGTCCAATACCACTTGAAAGCACCAAAAGCACTATCTGAATAAGTGCTTTACCTTCTCCAACAGGTGATTGCTGCTTTTCAGAAAAAGTAGAGGTCTAGCTCAAGGATAGTGCATGTGGCATTTCATAGCTCCAGTCCCTGAAATGTCAAGGTAGGACTGGGTAGAGGTTGGCTGGGAATATAAAGATCTATTGTCAATCAGTGTAAGGAAATACTGAGCTAGAGAGGCTAATGGTTGACTTCATACAACATGTGATTTGGTCCAGGGTAAGCTCCTACGTTTGTACAAGAGTGCAGATAGTGAATGTAAAGCAGAACATCAAACATCTGTGCAGATGTCTCCAGTACATGGGGCTATGTTAGCCCAATATACTCGGTGCTGTTACAGACACCTAAAGCACAGTACAACTGAGAGGTAGCATTCACTTGAGCTATATAGTTTTCTCTCTCTCTCTTCCAAGTACTGTAATGAGTTTAATCACCAGGAGAGAAGTGTTAGTAACACCAATTAACTGAAATACTACAGAGGTCAGTACTGATGATGACACCAGTTGCAGTGTAATTAACTTACCCAGTTATGCGAGTAATGTTTTCAAAATATTGGATCATGCTCATGGTGACTTTCCCTGTCAAGCAAAGAAGCCAGTTTAAAGTGGTTAAAAACTGATTTGCCCAAAACCTGGAAACAAAGGACTCTATCGCACAGGCCCTGGAACAGGCCTGTTGTGTTCTAAAAGGGGACATGATGGGGATGGGAGGCAGCACAGAATGCATCTTACTGCACGGGGAGAATGCTGCCACCACCGCCACACATTCCCATCACATTCCGGATGTGTTCCCCAGGAGGCGATTTTCAGGAACGCTTCTCAAAGATGAGAAACAGTGCAAAAATTATATTGTTGTGAGAAAAAAAAGTGTGCCAAAAGTATACTTTACAGTATTCTGGATACTGTATCCAGAATACAGTATGAATAACCAGTTTGAGTCAGTTAGTACCGATGATGTGGACAGGATCCTTAGAAGCGTTCGGAAGACAACTTGCTCTCTCAATCCCTGTCCCTCATGGCTAGCGGCTCAGGGGGGACCGGTGGTAACTTCATTGTTGCACCGGATCATCAATACATCTTTGAGGGATGGGCAGTTTCCATCAAGCTTAAAATTGGCCACAGTAAAACCTTTGCTTAAAAAGCCCTCCCTTGACCCCCTGATGCATAATAATTATCGGCCAGTCTCGCTACTGCCATTTCTGGGGAAGGTGATCGAGAGGGCGGTTGCAATCCAGCTTCAATCGATCTTGGATGAAACGGATTATCTAGACCCATTTCAAACCGGCTTTCGGGCGGGCTACGGGGTTGAGACTGCTATGGTCTGGGCATTGACAGGGGTAGCGTGTCAATGTTAGTGCTTTTGGACATCTCAGCGGCTTTCGATACCATAGACCATAGTATCCTTCTGGAGCGCCTGGTAGAGGTGGGAATCGGGGGCACTGCACTCCAGTGGTTCCGGTCCTACCTCTCAGGGAGGTTCCAGATGGTGCAGCTGGGAGACGTGTGCTCCGATAAGAGGGCCCTTACATCTGGGGTCCCTTAAGGAGCCATTCTGTCTCCCATGCTTTTTAACATTTACATGAAACTGCTGGGAGAGATCATCTGGAGACATGGGGCACGGGGTTATCAGTACGCTGATGACACCCAAATAGTCTTCTCTATGATGTTTATCACACTATGCTCTTAAAGAGCTACTATTCCAGTGTGACTCCTCTAGCAGCCTCCTGTTGCATGCTGGGATTGGCAGTTTTAAGGAGCTGAACTTCTCTGCATGAGAATTCTAAATACCCCTCCTTAAAACTGCCAATCCCAGCATGCAACAGGATGCAGCTAGAGGAGTCACACTGGAATAGTACCTCTTTAAGAGCTCGTCTGATAAACACCTATGTCTCCGACTGATGCAGTGACCGGGGATGGCATCTCTCCTCTCGTGGCCTGTCTGGAGTCGGTAATGGGCTGGATGAGGGAAAACAGGCTCAGCCTGAATCCAGAGAAAACGGAGGTGCTCGTGATAGGTTCCCCTGGCCCGGGGATGGCGGTGGTTCCACCTGTCCTGAACGGGATCACGCTTCCTGTGAAGGACTCAGTACACAGTCTGGGGGGGCTCCTGGACTCGTCGCTCCACCTTACATCTCAGGTGGATGTGACGGTCAGGAGCACCTGTTATCAGCTTCGGCTGATACGCCAGCTGAGTCCCTACCTGGGCCAGAGGGACCTTGAAACCGTAGTACATGCCCTGGTATCCTCTCGCTTGGACTTCTGTAACGCGCTCTACATGGGGCAACCCTTGTACCATACCCAGAAGCTGCAACTAGTGCAGAATATGGCAGCCCGACTGGTCACTGGCACATCCCGGGCCAGCCATATAACACCAGTGCTTAAGGATTTGCACTGGCTGCCTTTTCGCTTCCGGGCGCAATACAAGGTGTTGGTTATTACCTATAAAGCCCTAAATGGCTTGGGCCCAGGGTACCTTGAGGACCGCCTCTCTCCATACAATCCGCCCCGCACACTCAGAACATCTGGGCAGCAACTGTTAAGGGTTCCAGGGGCTAGATTAGTCTCCACCTCTAGGAGGGCCTTTACCACCTCGGCCCCCAACCTCTGGAACTCGCTGCCCATTGAGCTCCGCTCAGCCACCTCCCTGGCCCAGTTTAAAAAGGGGCTGAAGACTTTTTCATTCAAGCAGGCATACGCCTGATGTGCGCCCCGAACAACCCCACCCTCTTCTCTTCGTCAGCATGGCAAGCTGGCTGGAGTTGTTTAATTGTTATTTTAATTGAATGTATATTTTATAGTGTATATTATTGTATTGTTGTATTGTGAATGTTGTACACCGCCCTGATTTTGTAGAAGGGCGGTATATAAATAAAGCTTTTATTTATTATTATTTATCTTAGGATACAAAGTATCTTAGGTTACTTTACAAATAAATTCCCAGGAGTCTCTGTTAGCATAGCTAATGGTAAGGTATTATTGGTGTTTTCATCTGGAGGAACAAAGATTTCTCAGTTCTGCATTAGAAGGATATTGACAAAGAAGGGAAATTAATCAAAGCCTGATGCGGTAGTTTTTTAAAAACTTTTTGAGAGACAAAAAGAGTAGGTTATGTGTTTTAAACTACTTTCTTTTTTTCATTTCAATTATAGTATCAATTGTGATCTAGTAACACAACACAATTTGGATGCTACAAACATTGCCCAAGCATCTATACATTCATGTCATCTGAGTACTCTGAATTATAATTGTCATCTGATCATATCATATAGGAGAGACAATTTGAAGATCTATTTTAGAAAATTCTAAGAAAACTTTGAACAGGTGCATGAATCCTCCACCTACCACTTCAATGATCCAGTTGTGGGAAAGGGGGCAAGGAGAGTCTACATGGATTCAGAGGACTGGAGGTATCTTGGCACTGGCACAACTGAATGCAGGCACTACAGCCAGAGGCATTGCCATGTTCATTTCAGACATTTAATGACTTCAATAGGATACCCCAGCTTGTCCAAAATTCTACATGCACCTCTCTCATTCCAGCATCTCCCCACCACCACCACCACCACCACCCACACATGTATGCAACCTGGGTTTTGTGGTGTTCATTAGCAGTTCTTATGTTATGCTACGATAGGGGACAACCTAATACATAATACAAAATAAATATGATTTGGTAATATTAATAATAAATCAACAATGGCTGAGTGAGGTTAGGAAGTATCTGATTCAAGACGGACAAAGATCTAGGGAAAGAAAAAGATCAGGAAAATGATCATAAGGCAAGCTGAAAGTAGAGCAACAATATAATGGTTGGCTTGAAAGATATTTAGAAGGTAAAAAAAGAAGTTGAGGAGAAATGGAGTCAAGGAGAAAACAGGAAATAAAGAGCAAGATCGATCTGTTCTGTTGGCAGAATATGGTATTTTGAGGCTGGTGAATTCTGGGCTGGGAAGCCAAGATGGTGGGTGGGCTGAATTTCATATATTTACTTGAACTTACCAGCCCAAGCCAAGCTGATTTTTGCAGGCTTCAGATTGTTATTGAATTGTATGGACAAGCTGAACTCAGACTACCCAGAAGGGACAATCTGGAAAGAGTAACTGTAAAATGCTTTGCTTTGCTTTTAATACTCTAAATTTCAATTCAAACCTAAACAAAATGGATATTGTTCTTATGCTTAGTTCATAACACTGCAAATTATCCAGCATTTTGTCTATTGATCTGGCCCACAAGGTGGTATCTATTTCTGACAGATCTACTTTCTTCAGCTAAGATGTGATTATCCTTGTGTTATCCTCCCCCCACCAGTGTGTTTACACTTGTACCAGTGGTATCTAAAATCTGGTTGGCTTTTTTTTTAATGTGCTGTGTGATCATTCCAAGGGCTTACCAATGCCATCTGTTTAGTTATTTCTAATAACATTGTAGAGTATGCCCATCTAGACATTATCACAGAGGGAAATTTAGCTGCAGATCCCCTCTATTCGATTTAAGAAAAGAAACTGACATTTAATTATTATCCACTTATTACACAGGTCAGCAGTATATTTGCTGTTTAGCCTGTAGGGGGTATAAAGTTGCTGACTTAAATGCTTCAAAAACTTGGAGGTTTGCATTGTCATGAAGGAAACATGCAGAAGTAAGGAACCACCATTCAACACTTTTAAAGTCCCTTACAATGCACTTTTTTTGTCCTCTAAGATTTCTGAACATCAAATAGACTGGTAAACCATCTGAATGTTAATTTGGGACAAGTGCCAAAGAATGCATTTTGAAAGTAACTTCATATATATCAAATTAAGTGCTACTAGCAAGGCAGGGAAGCTTGCAATAAGCAATACAGTACATAGGAGAGGATTAAGCTATGGTGCAAAATGATGGCTCAACTATAGCCCAATTTTTTTTTTTACTGCCTGAGGCAAAGGAGTAGATTGTAAACATCCCACTTCCACGTACAAAAATAATGTGGATAAGCTTTTAAATTTTATTTCAACACTTGTGATGGGACCATATCCTCCATGACCCATGAGGACAGTGAGCTACCTTATGATGTGCAAGACAAGCAGTATGGCACAGAGTTCTGTCCTCCTACAAAGGGGAATGGCCAAGTGTTACCAAAAATTATTGGTTCTTGTGAGGGTACCCACAAATTAATATGTTTATTGGGGAATTTTAATGAAAGTTGTAATATGGTTGTGGTAACAGGCAGCCTGGGATAACCACCCAATGTATACCAGATTCGGATCACACAGACCTCCAGAGGCAAGTCAAAATTAGTTATAGTTTATTTACAGGAATGAACAACATACACACATACACAAAAACCACACACACACACACACACGAGCTAAGAAATCAAAGGTGTGAGAGATGAATAGATTGAGACCTTGCTAATGGTAATACTTACCAATGATGAGGCTTGCTTCATATGGATAGGACAGAAATGGACTCAAGTAGTCACCTGGAAAAGTGGGATACGCTGACTACTGAGGGAACTTAGAGGGTGAACAGCAGCATGCCAGTCTGAAGTCAACTAAACCCAAAGAACTGGATGTTAGAGGCCAACATTTGTACAGTGAAACAAAGGCCTGCCCCTGAAAAGCCCCATACAGTGGGCCCTTGATATTGGCTGGGATTTGTTTACAGAACTTTCCATGAATACCAAAATCCATGGATGCTCAAGTCCCATTATATATTTATATTATATACCCTTATATAAAATGGCAAAATGAAGGTTTGCTCTTTTTTATGAGGAAGAATACAATATATTTCTGGCCATGAATGGTTGAATCTGTGAGTGCAGAACTAGTAAATATGGAGAGCTGACTGTATATGAACCTTCAAAGTGGGCCATTTCCATGAAGCATAACTTCTCCAGCCTTGCATAGGAGTCATACTACTAAAGGCATGGCAGTTGAATAGACTTGACAGCATTCTCTTAGTATTGTCAGTGAGGTCTATACTGACAGTGGTAAGGGTTGTATCCCACCGTATCTATGCTTTATGATACAAAGGTATGGCTTGCATAGAATGCTTCAACATTCTAATAGACCATTTATTTATTACAGAGGAGGAGGGAGTCTATGCTGTTTACAAATTTGCTAGACTCCAGTTCCCTTCAGCTTCATCCAGATGTTTGGGAGCCAATATTCAGATAATGAAAATTGTAGAAAAACATCTGGAGGACCCCACATTCCCCACCTACTGCTTTTACTAGATTTAGGATTGTAGCTCCCCTTGAGTTCTTGGATGAGGGAAAGCTAATACTATGGTTTGTTTGTTTTTTAAAAAAGAAGAAAAATGAACGTCTATATATTTTCTTATCTTTTTGCTGTTCTAATAAACAATGCATATGAAAGAGGCCTTCAGCACGAGGCATTTTAAAGGAAAGCCATTTCTTCAAGGACTAGAAAGGAATGGAAAGGCAAACAAGGAGAGATGAAGGGCTTAGTCATCCTTGAAGATTCTTTAAGTGAAATAGTGATTTAATTGGAAATAGTTCCCCTCCCCACCCTTTCTATATGACAAGATGAAAGCAAATCAGAGCAAGGAGAAAAGATGAAAAGCAGGGGCTGGGGGACAAAACCCCTGATAGAAGCCTTGCAGATTCAGTAAAAACATTTACAGAAGCAAACACCATACAATTAAATGGAAAAGAAGCTAGTTTTTCCTAAGAACTCCTAATAAGTTAATATGAAACTTTTTCTATTGTTTCCATGAATATTTCTACTTTGCCAGTTAGTGACGGTGAATGTTTGCGACAAGCCTTGGTTTTCTCAGATGCTTAGTTGGCCTTAATATTATATGGACAAACTGCAGAGAACCTGAGGTTCATATGTGCCCCGCTGTCACTACCACTTCTCATCCTTTGGCACTGCTACAGGCAAAAAATGGAAGCATTCTGCTCTCATTTAAGATTACCTACAGTTTAATTTCATAGGCAAGCCCTAAACTGGTGAATCTCATCTATTGTTAATGAAAACTCACCAGCTTCATACATTAGGATTTGACATTGACTGGTTTCCACCAACCAGTGTTTTTTGCCATTTTGTATGGCATGGCAAGATGTTAAATAAATAAATAAATAAATAAATAAATCTTTCAGATTTCATTCTGTGCGAGGTGTAATGTGAGAACTTTAGGCTTGCTGAAGCTCATTGTACATAGTTTTTTAAAATATTATGCAAAAACATAGCCACTTGCTTGTGCTTATGATGGTTCCCTATTAATTATTACCATGAAATTATTAAGTAACTGTTTTGTGCAATTCTCTTAATAATGGAGTATCTTGTGGAAGTGGTCACTACTCCCCCTCCCAACACAGAAAATGCACTAAAAACTTGAAGTTTTATTTGTGACACTTATCTGCAGCCACATTATTTGTCTCAGGAAATAACAGCGTAACAGCAAAGATAAATCACGGGGAAAGAAGGAGAAAGTTTTCCAGAAGGAAAATATTTCATATGAGAAAGAGAGAGAGTTGAAAGTGTCACTTTATGAATTTCTACCACCAAAGGATCCCATTCATTTATGTTCAATGCTTTGCCAGCATTTTGCCTTTCTCAGCAGACAACAAATATTGACATCTCAGGAAACATTGTTTATGTCCGTTCTGCAATTTATTTTCTCAGAAGAGGATTTATTTATTGCAGTAATTTTGCATGTGACTCCTAGGCATGTAATTTGCTATCAAAGTCTGAGCATCATAATGCTTTCTTATCATGTGGTACTTGCTATTAAATTCTGAAAAGGCTACCTTTGCAATACCATTTAGATGAACCTACAGGAAAATCAGGACATACTGAAGCAAAAATAACAAAATAGACATAGCAGTGTGGGCTTCCCTGCTGTGTGTATGTGCCACAGAGACACTCCAGTTCTCACAATCTCCTCTCCTTCACAAGTCTATCATGTGCCAGAGGAAGATATTAGAAGCATCCGCATCCTCCTTTTTTAAACACGCCACAGCTCTCGATTTTATCCAAACTTAAGGAACTCTGGCTTCCTCAGACTTTTTACATGCCAAGATCAGAAAACACACTTTGAGCCTTGTTTGTAAGGAATAACTAGAGTTTGTACTCTTTCTTTTAATTACACATGGTCCATAATTGCATAGCATCTCTTTAGGCTGGGTTTTTAAAAAACAGTATTACAGTTATTTATTTATTTATTTATTTATTTATTTATTTAGAGCATTCATACTCTGCCCTTCAGCCAAAAAGGCTCCGCAAGCAACTCACAAATTATTAACTTGACAATTCTCCAATCTCAGGCTTACAATCTAAAAAGACAGGAAACACAAGGAAAGGAGATGTCAGTGCTCAAAAGGATTATGTCCAGCAGATGCTGGCTGCTGTTCTCTTCTTCAGAAGCCAAAGCAATGACAGTTTGAATGGAGAGAGGGCATTTCCTCAGCTGCTGGAATCAAGGCATAATGATAATGTGCCTGGCTGCTGTTTTCTCCTTCAAAAGACATGTGTTTTTTGTAATTATCTTTTAAAATGAATTGTACATATTTCCTTCCATGTAATCCAAAGTTCTAAACCTCCACACTCCAATACCTTTGCATATTTTCAATTATGTCAGAGTTTTAGATAGTAACTTTTCAAAAGTGATTCATTCCCATTGCTAGTTCAAGTATTTGAAAATGGCCCCAAAACTGCAAACCAGTGTTTTCAGGGAGAGACAGTGTTGCGTAGTGGTTTGAGCACTGGGCTACAACTCTGGAAATCAGGGTTTTATTCCTGCTTGGCCATGAAACCCACTACATGACTTTGGGCATGTTACATGCTCTCAGCCTCAGGGGAAGGCAATGGCAAATTTCCTCTGAACAGATCTTGTCAAGAAAACCCTGTGATTGGTCACCATAACTCGGAAACTACTTGAAGGCACACAGCACACACACATAAACAACCAGTATAACATCCAGAAGATGATAAATCCATGTTTCCTAGGCGGTTTCTAGGCCACCAAAAAGTATGTGCTTGGCATGTACTAGGGTTATGAAACGGCATCCCTTCTGGACGCCGTAACCCTAGTACGTGCCGAGCACATACAAAATAGTGGCACCCACTCTACATGGGTGCCGCCATTGGGACGTCACCAATGCGCCACCTCCAAACAGAGCAGTGTGAAAGTGACATGCTGGTGGCACCCTTTCCGCGACGCCAGAAGGAGCTCCAAAATGCAGCTCCTTCCAGCTTTGCGTCGCTGGGCACAGCCTTTAGACGGCTGCGCCAGCGACACAAAGCAGAAAGGGGCCAAGCCACTGTTGGGTGGCCTTGGGGCATGAAGCTCCATGGACACCCCTTTCCAGGCCACGGTGAAGCGGCCTTTTGCCGCTTCCCCGCGGCCTGGAAAGCGGCAGATCGGGGCCTCTCAGAGGCTGCCGCTGTGGCAGATGAGGCCCCAAACCGGCGGGGAAAGGGACGGGAACAGGCCGCCCCAAAGGGGCAGTCTGTAAACCACCCTAGTCAGCCTTTCAGCTGTCCAGGAGCACATCCGTCTTGTCTAGATTGAGCTTCAGTTTGAGAGACCAAACAAATTCTTTGGAGTTTGATGGAAAGGAGATATAGAACTGGATGTCATCAGCATAGTGGTGGCACTTAATTGCAAGCCTCAGAACAACCGCTCCCTGCTGTTTCATAAATATGTCAACTAGCATGGAAGCAAAACTAAGCCCTGAGGAACTCTGTAGGCTAAAAGCGAAGAAGTCAAAAAGGAGTCCTCCAGCACCACCCCCAGGAAGAAAAAATGCACCCAAGTTCTATTCTATTAAAGTGGCCCAGAAAGATAAAATCGTCAGTGCTACTGAAAACCATTGTGAGGTCTAGTAGAGTCAACCAGGACACACTTGTTTGCATAGCCAGACACAGACCAATATCCCTATAGCTAGACCCATAGTGATGAGTTCAAGCAATGAGACCTCTGGAGGACCCTGACATATTTTGGTAGATATCCTCTCCAGTTGGGTTGATGTTAAATCCAGGGGCAGCTGACAGAGGAACCATAGTAGAGTTCCACATTCAGAACTCTTATGCTATGTGCAACATGCAGGCTCTTAGTCTACCAACTGTTTATTATATCTTAGCAAAGGCTTGTGTTCTTTCTTTCTTTCTTTTCCTTTGGCAGTGAAGTAATTAAATGAAGCATGCGGCGGAATGCCATTAAAAGAAAATGGCTTAATTCTTGGGCATATTTATTATAGATATTTGTGAAGCATTATTGAAGAAAAATGCAACAAATTAACTGTTTATGTTTTGCTTACTCTGATCTTCTGTATTAGTTGTTCTCGCTGCTCTTAAATGAGCTTATTATCCTCCAGTAACCAAGTTTGCTGAACAGTTCTGTAGACTGGACCCAGGTCTCTCATGAGCCGGGTCCCACTCAGAGGGAAACTTCCACTGGAGCAAAGGGAGGAACCATTGCATCCTTCTTTGGCCCAGAGACCCCCTATGTACTCCTGAAAATCTGCTCCAGAGGATTGGGTTTCCTTACCAGAATGGTACAGTCTCACAAATGAGACAAAAAGGATGGGAAGTAGATTTCTGGAAACCCTGTAAAGCTTCTCCAAAGTAGACTGCAACAGTGGGGTCGCTCAGCATCTGCATGGGATGGAAATATATTTTTCAAGGCAATGCTCTCACACTGAGATTCCTTCCTATGGCCTGGAGAACACAGGCCAGGCCCAGAGATCTTTGAACTCAAGTTCTTACCATCTGGACAATGGAAAATAAATAACAGGTTTTGTGTAGAAAGAAATCTGCCTATATTTAGAGAAAGTGTTCCCCTGGAGAATTTTTTTAATGGAATCTTTTATTAAATATTTTATTAAATTGCTTTATAAATTCATTGTTTCTTATGGAGACTAGAATAAAGCACTTGAGGAAAATTGGTTTCAGCTTTGTCATCAAATACAAAGCCTGGTGAGCCTAATGACGAGTAAAGATTTGAGTGAGAAAACAGAACACAAGAGAGAGAACAGCGTGTTTCTCCAGAATCACATGTGCTTAGCAGACATACTGAGGTCTCTAAATGGGGGAGGGGGGAGGAGTCAAATTTATTTAACAGATGCAAAAACATGCTTTAGGGAAAATATTTAATAGAGTTGGAAATGTGTCACTGAATAGTCTGTTGTTCTTCCAGGTTTTGGAGCCTATGGGCATGCTGGCTAGGAGATTTGGGGAACTCTTGTCCAAAAGGATAACTTTTTTCAAGTTTTGCTTTGAAATACCTGTGGATTCAAAGCTGGTGGGGGGGGGTAGCTAATGTGATAGTGAGGGGCTCATAATTAAAATTAATGACAGGTACTTTCCAGCCTTTTCTCCCTTCAAAATAAGAAAGCATGAGCATGCACCAAATCATACAAGGCTGTTAACTAAACAGCTCCTTCTGCATTGTTTGTGTGACAGATTATGGTAGCAACCTAACAAAAACCATAGTCAGGAATCCATGACTGAATGTTCTTACACCAGCAATGAATCTCCACTGGGCTACATATATGCAGAATACTACAGCATGCAATCCAGCCAGCCCTGATCAATGCTATTCCATATGTTATTGCTGATTACATGCAGATTTCCAGTAAAGGCACCACCTATCTTCAGAATGGGTGCTAGGTGAAAAAGCCAAATTAAATGTGATATTGAATACATATTTGCATGTAATACCCACTATTTAAAATGCAAATGATAATTATAAAGAAGAACTGATTATGCTCCAAATTGGGTGGATCTTTAAGGTTCCCCGTCTATCCAAAAACAAACTTAATGATATACTCACATGTCTGCAGCAGTGAAATTAAACATGTACAAGTATTTTCAACATGGTGAGTCCTGTGCTGTACTTGCATGCCATGTAAACACCATACAAGAAGTGGCAGAGCTAACATCAACATCACCAACATGGTTAAATACGCTGGCATTTAGTCTTCTGACTAAATTGCGCATTTGCTTTTTCCACCGCAGATTTTTTTTTTCAAATCAAGTTCTTTAAATCTCAAGCTTTTGGTAAATTCTATGAATTTAGGGGTCAATTCTTATCTGCGAAGGAACCAGCTGGATTTCTCATCCATCCCTACTCCAAGGAAGCAATTTTCATCAGGGGAAAAAAGGGTAATATTTCCTCTTCTTGATTGTTGCGTTCTTGATGCTTATTACCCTGCCTCCCAACCATTATTTCAGTTTTGTAAAATACATGCACATTTACTTACAGAAGTGCATCATCTTTAATTTGGCCCTCCCTTTCTCCATTTTCACCTTAAGTCTTTTAAGATGCTATTAATATTGATATATCTTAAATCAGAAAGGGAATTGTACAGCCCTCCAGATGTTATTGAACTTCACCAATGACTGTGAACTTCCTCAACCATTACTATGTTGGCTAGGAGTGCTGGGAACTGCACTCCAACATTTCAAGGGCTATACAGTTCCCATCCTTGCCCTAGCCTTTATGGATTTGATCAAAACAAAAAGCTCTGAAGAATATTTCATACATTATGTCCAGCATTTACACAGATTCACAATAAATTAGCTATGTATTTGGAGAGCAATTATCTCCTAGACACCCGCATACATGTGTGTCTGTGTGTTTCAATCTCTTCTTCCTGAATCAATGGTTTGGAAAGACCAATATAGCAGATTTAATAACTTCCACTCAAGCAGATTATAAAACTATTAAGTGTCTGCAGTTCAGGTAATCATTGTCATCTTGACACTCTTCTCCCTGTTTAAATGTCTTTCAGCTAAGATGTGAGTAGTTGGGGCCGAGGGATGAAAACTGTTAATGGATAGAACCCTTCTTTTCTTAATAATTACAGTTCATTAGAAAATTGCCTCTTCAAAGAACAGAAACCCCAAGCATTGTTAATTATAAGAGATATCTGCTTTCTAATTAACTGAAAACAGACATGTTGCACATTTCTCATTGCATGTTTTTGTTGCTTATTATTCCCCTTTCTGTCCGAATTCGCACAAAACCCATTTTAACAAGGTGGAGGTGGGGGGTGCCTTCCATTATTTTCAAAGCTGGAAACCCCTTGCAATCTGATGTTCACCCCATTTGTTCATTTTTATTTGTTATCTAATCACTGAGACAAAATATGAATATTACTTTCTTTTCTTCTTTACTTCTTTTCTTTTTTTCTTTGACATTCTTTTAGGTCACTGGAAAAAATGTAGCATCTTTTGTAAGCAATAAAATGATGGCTTTTAAAAAAAATTAAATCAAAACAGGATTACAAGAACAATATTGGTTGATACAGCACGGTGAGGGGTAACAGTGGGCATGAGTTCCATCAGTCCAGATAGTGGAGACTTCACAGATGAGTAAGACTTGATCTATGCAAGGTTTTCTGCTTGTAAGAAAATCATGAATAGATAAAATTTCTCATTAGTGTCATTTCTCTACCAGTCTTCCCAAATGTGCTACCTTGACAGAGATACTTGGGTGGAATAGACCTTGAAGCTGCCCCTGAGAAAGCCAGATTGAGGGTGTGGCAACAGCATGCTGGGAGCCCAATCTGTTTTGGGGTTTTTTGCCAGCCCAAAAAGAAGTGGCAAATTGCCACTCCTTTTTGCGCTGGCAGAAAGCTGGCTTTTTCTCCTGCCATGGTTTTATGATGTGCCTGCGGTGTGTGGCATATAAATGTTGTGCCACTGGAGCACCCAGAAGCCAGCCCACATCTAGGCAGCTGTGTGGCGGGAAGCCAGCTTCCAGGTATCTTGGGGACATGCGTCATCTGTATGCCATGCCCCTAAGCTGGCATTTAGAGCCAATCAGTTTCACCCCATTGTTTTATAAACTCGATCATTGCAAGCCCACATGGGTGTGCTGGCTGAGGATGATGGATATTGTAGAATCATAGAATCACAGAGTTGAAAGAGACCGCAAGGGCCATCCAGTCCAACTGCATTCTGCCATTTAGCAACACACTATCAAAACACTCTCAATAGATAGCCATCCAGCCTTTGTTTAAAAACCTCCATAGAAGGAGATTCCACCACACTCTGAGGCAGCGTGTTCCATTGTCAAGCAGCTCTTATAATCAGGAAGACCTATCTAGGTGGAATATCTTTTCCTGTATTTTGAATCTGTTGCTCCATATCCCAGTCTCTAGAGCAGCAGAAAAGAAGTTTGCTTCATCCTCAATATGATATTAAGTATTGTTAAATATTGATTCAAGAATCCTGCCTCAGTTGCTTTCCTGTTTTCTCCTCTATCCATCATTAGGTTGTATGCTTCTCTTTTTAGCACCACTATGCTCACCTCACTCACCTTCAATACTACTGTTGTTGTTGTTGTCATGATGACACTGTGGATGAAACATTCCCAAGGCCCCCTGTCCTCCACTGCTCTGCTAGGTCCTGTAAATGCTGACCTGTGACCTCCCTAATAGAGTCTTTGCATCTAGTGTGTTGTCTTCCTTTCTTCCTTCTGCCCTCTACCTTTCCTAGCATTATTGACTTCCCCAATGAGTCATGGCTTCTCAGGATACGGTCAAAGTACAACAGGTTCAATTTGATCATCTTGGCTTCCAGGAAAATTTCAGGCCTGATCGGTTCAAAGGCTCATAGCTGCTATTTTTTGTCTTTTTGACTTGTGATTGTTCAGGGACACAGGATGAAGAGCACAAGTGAAAATATTTTTGATCAAAGGGCTGCTAATATCCATGACCAATTTAAATAATGCTCCAACATGAGCTAAAGAGAACTATAAATCACTCTACTTCATTTTCAAATTAAAACTTTACAAGCCATAGCAAACTGTTCCCTTAGGGTGTTGAAAAACCTCTGAATGAATCATTTAATGAAGCCAGTTTTTAAGTCTTATCTCTCCTTTAGTGGCTAATTGTCCCTGGTCCTCCCCCTCTCATCCCCTAGAGATACTTAACTGCTAATAAGCAGTGATAAACAAAAGAAGGAAAAGAAATGCAGCCTGTGATTGTTGCTTCATTGTGTTTGCTTTTTTTTTTTTTCCCTGTTTGCTTATGGTGGATTTTCTGGACCAGTCAGGGAGCCTGGTTTGATCTTCTGTATGATTTTAACACTTTTGCCTGATGAAGAAGCCAGTGGAGCATCAAAATATTGCATAATATACTGTGTGCGTTTTTGGTTGGCCCAATAAAATGTCACTCTTTTGTAGATTTTGGCTTACACATGGTTATTTTTACATACCATATATACTCATCTATAAGTCAAAAAAAATTAAGGCCAAAAATGGGCTCCAAAATCCTAGGCAGAGATATATATGAGTCAATACAGTAATACTTCTCCACGAGCCTTGGTAAAGCTGTGGAGAAGGGAGAGAGGAGAGAGAGGAGAGAAATTGGAGGTCTGTGTTCCCCTTTTTGCAAGCAATCAACCTTGGGGAAAGTTGTGGGGAAAGGAGGGAAATCAGAGGTCTGTGTCTCTCTCTTTTTTGCACTCCATCAGCCTTGAGAGAAGTTGTGGGGAAGGGAGGGAAATTGGAGGTTTGTGTCCACATTTTGCATGCCCAGACTGTGACCCTTGGGAGTGGTCCAAAGAGGGAGAAGGAGGGAGAGAAGTGGTGTTTTTCCCCCTCTGTTTAGATCCTTTGTTACATGCCCCTGACTTTAGCCCTTGATTTATCCATGGATCATATCAAAATCCATGATTTTGCCCCCAAAACCTGCCCTTGACTTATACATGAGGTCAACTTATACATGAGTATATACGGTAATTAATGCACTATGTGTAGCTAAGATTCTTGCCTGCTCTCAGACTATTCTAATTGTGGTGACCCTATGAATGAAAGACCTTGAAGTCAGCCTGTCGTCAACAACCACCCTCAGATATTACAAAGACAGGATTGTGGCCTTCTTGCCTGCATCTATCCATTTGCAAGTGTTCCTCTTTTTCTACTGCCTTCTACCTTGCCAAGTCTTTTTCTAGTGAGTCATATCTTTTCATGATATTTCTAAAATACATAAGTCTTCATTTAGTCATTTTGGCTTCCAGGGACAGCTCAGGCTTGATTTGCTCTAGAACCCATTTATTTGTCCTTTTTGCAGTCCAGGGTATCCACAGAATTTTATTCCAGCAGCACATCTCAAATGAGTTGATTCTCTTCATGTCATCTTTCTTCACTGTCCAGCTTTCACAGCCACAGACATAAATAAAATGGTTTATAAAATCCTGATTTTGGTGTTCAATGATATATTTTTACACTTGAGGAGTTTATCTAGTTCATTCCAAGTCCTAGTCTTCTTTTGATTTCTTGATTGCAGCCTTCATTCTGATTAATGACTGAGCCAAGTTATATGAAATCTTTGACTGTCTCATCATTTTCATCATCTACTTAAAAGTAATATAAATCATCTGTGGTCATTATTTCTGATTTCTTAATATTCAACGGTAAGCCTGCCTTTGCAGTTTCTTCCTTAATTTACATAAATCATTACAAGTCTTTGCTAATTTTTGCTAGTAGTGTGGTGTCATCTGCATATTTGAAATGCTGATGTTCCTTCCTCCAGTTTTCACACTTCCTTTCTCATATTTTGAATATGATGATCTGTGTACAAGTTAAATTAATAGGATGATATAATGCAGCCTTGCTTGCCACCCTTGCCAACTGGAAACCATATTGTTTTTCCAGTGGCCTCTTGTTCTGGGTATAGGTTATGTCTTACGGTAATCAACTGTTGTTGTACATCCATTTCTTTAAGAGTGATCCATTTTTTCCCATGATCTAAACAATTAAAGGCTTTGCTACAATCCATAAAACAAAGGATGATTTTCTCCTGAAATTCTTTGGTGAGCTACATTACATAACACATTTTTGCAATATGATCCCTGGTGTCTCTTCCATTTCTGATCCCAGCTTGGACATCTGGCATCTTTGACCCCATATATGGTAAATATCTTTGTTGTAGAATTTTGAACATCACTTTGCTTTCATGGGAGATTAATGCAATGACTGAGTATCATAGAATCATAGAGTTGGAAGAGACCGCAAGGGCCATCCAGTCCAACCCCCTACCATGCAGGAAATCCAAATCAAAGCATCCCCAGCAGATGGCCATCCAGTCTCTGCTTAAAGGCCTCCAAGGAAGGAGACTCCACTACACTCCGAGGGAGTGTGTTCCACTGTCGAACAGTCAGGAAGTTCTTCCTAATGTTGAGGTGGAATCTCTTTTCCTGTAGCTTGTATCCATTGTTCCGGGTCCTATTCTCAGGAGCAGCAGAAAACAAGCTTGCTCCCTCCTCAATATGACATCCTTTCAAATATTTAAACAGGGCTATCATATCACCTCTTAACCTTCTCTTCTCCAGGCTAAACATCCCCAGCTCCTTAAGTCGATCCTCATAGGACATGGTTTCCAGACCTTTCACCATTTTAGTCGCCCTCCTCTGGACACGCTCCAGTTTCTCAATGTCCTTTTTTAATTGTGGTGCCCAGAACTGGACACAATATTCCAGGTGGGGCCTGACCAGAGCAGAATACAGTGGCACTATTACAGTACTTCTCTTGATCTAGTCACTATACTTTTATTGATGCAGCCTAAAATTGCATTGGCCTTTTTAGCTGCCGCATCGCACTGTTGACTCATGTTCAACTTGTGGTCTACTTGGACTCCCAGATCCCTTTCACATGTAGTTTCATTCAGCCAGGTGTCCCCCATCTTATATCTGTGCATTTCATTTTTCTGCCCTAAGTGCAGTACCTTACATTTCTCTGTGTTGAATTTCATTTTGTTAGCTTTGGCCCAGCTTTCTAGTCTATTCAGATCATTTTGATGCCTCTGGAGTATTAGCTATTCCTCCTAATTTGGTGTCATCTGCAAATTTGACACCAAATAGTTATTACAGTCCTTAGTGTCTCTTTTCCTAGCATTTGGAATGTATATTGAACATTTCCCTTCTCTGGGCCTTTGTTTTTGTTTGTTTGTTTGTTTTCCATAATTGTTGAAAGATTTTAGTTAGAACTAGAGTAGATTGTGTCTCTCTAGCTTAGAGCAGCTTTATTGGTATGTCATCTGTTCCCGGTGACTTTTTATTTCTCTCAAGTGCTCTAAATGCAGCTTCTAATTCACTT
The DNA here is from genome assembly GCF_019175285.1 of Sceloporus undulatus. Classification (NCBI taxonomy): domain Eukaryota; kingdom Metazoa; phylum Chordata; class Lepidosauria; order Squamata; family Phrynosomatidae; genus Sceloporus; species Sceloporus undulatus. The sequence continues at coordinate 113,913,440 of NC_056523.1, read as the reverse complement.
TATAAAACTGTGGTTTCATCTTCAAAAGAGTCTTCTTTGAATGAATCTGTCATCCTTTCATCTCTTTTATACAGTTCTTCCATGTACTCTTTTCATTGTCTTTTTAGTTTTCCTTGGCCATGTAGTGTATTCCCCTGCTGATCATAGAGCATCCCCACTCTTGGTTTAAATTTCCCTTTGATTTCATGGATTTTGTGGAAGAGGTCTCTTGTTCTTGCTTTTATTTTTCTTGTCATTTTCTATTTCACTACATTGATTGTTATAGTACTTCTCCTTGTCTCTGTTCACAAGTTGATGAATAGTTGTATTTGGGGTTCTGACCCTATATTTGCCATCTTTTCCTTTTGCTTCTCATCTGACTATCTGTTGGAAGAGTTTTATCTGGCATCCAGAGAAGCTTTTCTCTCTTTTGGGCTCTTTCCGCATGTCTTTCCTCATTCTTCCCAGGCAATGCCTCTTGCCTCAGTCCAGAGTTCTTTTGGCTCCCAATCAATTACTGTAATAACTTAAATGTGCAAATATATATATATTAACTTTAATATCTACAAGGATGTTCCCTAAGTTGTATTTTGGTACAGTGGCTTGTTTATTCTTCTTCTTTAGCTGTACTTTAAATTTTGATATTAGTATTCATGGTCTATGCCACAATCTGATCGTGGTCTTGTTTTTGCAGAAAACAGTTATGTAATCTGTTTGATTTCTGTACTGGCCATCAGGTGATGCCCGTGTATATACATTCACTTCTTTAGTTACCTGAAGAATATCTTTGAAATTACTGAACTGTTGAGTTCACAAAATTAAGTCAGACACTCTTCTGCTTCATTTCTTGAATCTAGGCTAAGTTTTCCTACAATGGTTCTGCTTTGTTTCTTACTTTGTGTTCCAGATGCCTATGAGTTTCAACATGCTCTGTTTTGATGTGTGATCAATTTCCTCTTGGACTGTAGTACAGAATCTTTCAATTTCTTCTTCTTCTGCCTCTATGGTTGGAACATAAACTTGGATTATGGGTATATCAATGGATTTTCTTTGAAATCTTGTTCATATTATTTTGTCAGACTTTGCATTATATCCCTTCACAGCTTTTGTTACATCTCTCCTTGCTATTAAAGCCACTCAATTATTCCTAGATTTTAATTTCCTGAGAAAAACACTGTTTAGTTATCTGATTGAAAATGTCTCATTTCTGTCCACTTAGCCACCTCACCTGAAGTACTGCAATGCTTATGCTTACACATTCAGATTCTTGTTTTGCAATATCTAGCTTCACCTAATCAATGTTTCTCATATTCCGTGTTCCTATGATAAGTGTTGTGCAGCTTTGGACTTTTCTTTTACATCAGCACATCAACAACTGAACATCTTCTTGGCTTCAGACCAGTTACATCATTAGTTACAGCTGATGAAAGTTTGTTGTTGTCATTTTTTCGAGTCATTTCTGACTTATGGCAACCCTAAAGAGAACCTATCATGTGACTTGCCCTAGGTCCACCCAGTGAGTTTCATGGCTGAAACTCATGGCATTCCTGCTCTCCTTTCCTTTCCTTTTTGTTGTTGTTTTTATAAATCTCAGGAATCCTAGCAGCAGTGTCTCAGAGCTAGAGCTTTCTCCTGTTTTCTGGCCTTTTAAATATATTTGCTGATGGAAGTACCCCACTTCTTGCTTCTAACAAGCCCTATTTGAAATTTCAACTTGAAACTAGCATTCCAATTTGGACAAAAGCACTGCTAGATTTGACACATCTGCTAGCATTTTTCAAGACGTTGACAGCCCTCCCTTCTTTCATTTCTAGGAAGCTTTCCCTTTCAAATTCTGATTTTTCAGCATGAAACAAGATATTACAAACTGGATGAAAACCAAAACCACTCTGTCTGTTGGAAGACTGTACTAGATTCTTCAAAATGTGACTGACACAAACCCACAGATATATAGACAGAAAAATATTCTCTTATATTGCTATATGTCTATTTAAGATCTCCTTGAATATCTGTGCAGTAACCACTGATATTCAAAACCATTTCATGAGTGTGTGGCTTTTATGCAGCACATAAAAGCCACAACAGTGAAGTTAAGTCTGTGTCTGGTCAGTGCTTAGGCGGAAAACTACCTGCGAGTCCTACACATGTTACCATGAGATCCACAGTGGAGGGAACATGCAGTATAAGTGTATGAAATTATGGAAAATAATGTTGGGTTGATTACCTCATCTATGAAATATGTCATGAGAAGAACAAATCTGATTTCCTCCTCTTTCTGATCTAAGTAAATTGGATGACATAAGCAAGTGCTATGGACAAAATCTGTGTCAGTTCTATATTTTATATGCAAATATATATATAAATATAGTTGATCTTTATGAAAAATGTTTTATGCTCAACAATTAGAATATAATCTTAATATTAATAAATAAACAAATGAATGGAAGAAACATGTTAACATATTAACTCTTTGTTCCAAGCAGCACTTTGTAGAATTTGAAGGGACCTAAGAGCCGTCTACCACCAAAGCACCCCTTCCCAGCCCTTCTTTAAAAGTCTTCCAAGAAGGACAGTCTAGCACTTTCCAAAATCGTCTGTTTCAAGGCCAAAGGGAATGCTGGAATTGTAAAAGTGTAATTAATAACAGGCACTTTTTAAAGAGTGTTAAACAATGAATTGTGGTGGAACAGGGCTAGCCCAAGATAATTTTGTCACTTGAGGAACAGTGGCAAATGTGTTTATACCTCCTTTCCCACCAGCCCAAATGCATAGTTAGTCACATTAGATTGGCACATAGCTTGAAATTTGATATGAACCTTTCACTATCCTAATCAGTAAAAACACAACAATAGTAAAATAATTGATAACTTTCATTTAATCATATAGTACCAAAATTCAGCTGCCTAAGGCATCCACTTCACTCTGCTTAATGGTGGGATTTGAGTGAGTGATGCTGCATCTAAATTTGGTTGTCAAAAATATTTCAGATGTATTAGCATGCCTCTCTATAATAAGGAACTAATTGTTGTTGTTGTTGTCACAACCAATATATTAATTTCTGCTTAATTAATGTTCATGTATGAACTTTTAGAACTGCGTTTTATCAAGGTAGATGCTTTTTTGGCAGTATGGTTTCCTATTCAAAGGTAGAGGAATGTTTCAAAAACCCAGTAAGCCTTCAACATATTTAAACCTTTTTTTAAAAAGGAATTTAAAATGGCTAGTTTGTGAGTTCAAAGTAAGGCGGTTTGTATGATGCTAGTATTTTTAAGTGCAAGAAAAATCATATAGTTTTTGAACTCACAAGCAATGAATCTTTAAAGGACCACTACATATTAACACAGGGGTTCAGTGACTACACATACAGGAAACAGCTGAATTGTGTCCATTCACTGATAAAAATCTGTCCTTTCCCTATAAATTGCTATTATCAAAGGGTAAGGAAACTATGGAGGTGGTAATTTATGTATCTATATGATTTCTACTCCATGGCTAACAGCAGCCTCAAGAAATGAAAAGAAAATGCTGATTTCCTTCAGAACTGGCACAAGACAAGTTTGATTGTCGCCTTTGTGGTAGTTATAATCGGTTGTGTGATTTAAAAACTGTTTTTAAGAAATGTTTTGAGTCAGAATCCTCTTAATGATGCTTGCTTCACCTGGGATCAAGTGAGTATATGTGCTTTTCATTTTGTTGAGCAAGGAGCTATTTGGGAGCCACTGTGCAGCCTTTCTCCCTGTGTGCAAGGCAGCTTCTCAGGACAGTGCACGCTCTCTAGACCATTAAGTACCCTGGAGATCTGGAAGGGTAATGACTGCTCCTTTTTCCCAGCTCCATAAGTGCAGCCAAGCACAATTTGGGTGTCCTTGGCCCTTCCTAGGGAAGAAGAAAAGCTGTGGAAGTCCACCTGTGAAGCATCATGCTCTTTGAACACCATACAGAATTGTGTCCTTTGCATGTTTTTAAATGTTGTTTTTACTTGTCTTTGTCAGTTTAAAATTGCCATATATCTCCATAGGAGCCTTGTCAGACTGAAAGATTACAACAGGTGAGGCTCCTCCTCGTGTTGCAACAATAACTTAACTTTACATGTGACACCAACGAGCTGCTATCTAGCAGATCCTTTGAGGTGGGAAAGGCTATCTTTTGGACTACATCCTCTAGAATCCCCAGCCAGCATGGCCATAGTGGCTGGAAATCCCTGGAGTTGTAATACAAAAGTAAATTTCTTATCTTCCCACATCTAAGCAGATCAGCAGTCATAGAAGCTCCAATCTTTCTTTTTACACTCCATATTTTGATGCATACTTTGATGACCTATTTTCTTCTGCTAGGATAGGCCAAGGCAAGAGTTATTCTGACAGCAGAACAGGTCTGCAGCAAAGTGTTAGGTAATTCAAAATGCCTTTCAAAAACTAGTACCTTTAAAATTGATTGTGTTGTTCTCATCTTATATCTATTGGAAACATTTGAAGTTAAAAATTGTAGCTTACTGTTGAAAATGGAGTAGGGTAGACATGACAGTGAGTTTTAGGAGAGGGGAGAGAAGGAAATGACTGTCTTTAATCTGAAATCCGAGAAGAGCATCTCACCTTGTTCAGAACAGGATGAATTCTCTGCAGCTAAGCAACTTTTTTTAATTAAGTGTTTTTATTTGTTTTATAACAACAATACAAAACAAGCAATTAATACATAAATAACAAATAGCCTTGGGCAACACTATGCAAACTTGCATAATAGCTATCTTTTGTGGAGTAATAGCAGTAACGAAGTCCTAAAGACATCACTCAAATGTGCTAGTTGATGAAGTTGGGATCAAACTATCTTTCCAAAGAATAGCTTGATGAGTAGGAGGTCCAATAGCAAATGGGCTGGTGTTGATGTAATCAACAAACACTGACCAATCATCAAAAAAGTGTCCGGTTTCTTTTGTCTATTACAGAGTCAAAAAGTATAAGAAAGCTTTTCCAATAACCAAGTTCAAATGTGCAGACTTGGAACTCTCATGGGAAAGGTTAGTGGAGCACTCTTGTAGTTGTCCATCTGTCATTACTGTTCAGACCAAAGAGCTCAGGTGATCAATACCCATCTTTATTTATTATTTCATTTATTAAAGTATTTGTTTATTGCATCACATCCTGTCAGATTAGTTATTTTGCCATAGGATGGGGAGAAATTTAAACAGATGTGAATCCTAATGTGGAACACGGTGATGTTCAAGATGGCACATTCTTTCAGTACATATTTGGCACAGTATTTACAGGTTCATCCATGACAGTTGCCATGTACTTTTCCACTATCAAGCACAATAGTCAAGAGAATGTTTCAGGAGAATTTTTGTATTTGTTGACACTTCAACTGATTGCTTGCAAATACAATTCAAATGTTTTTCACTGTTTTTCAGATATATTTTTTCCGTGTGCTTTAACTAAACAAAGCATCCTCTCAATCTCAAAATTTCAAAGAATAATCTCTTTCTTCATAGCCTTATGTCATTGTCTGTCAGTAATCCTCGGTTTCAAAAATTTTATGGTACTGTAGCAGAATCTTCCTTTATGCTATCTCAGGAATTCAGAGACAGAAAATTAGGCCTGTATGTCTAGATCATCCCATAAGCTTTAATCATCTTCTAATTTTTAGTGGAAGAAGAGCCCAGACCTCAAACCCAAGAAGGAATATTCACTCAGGCAGAGTTAATTTTATTTCAATGGAGAATCAAAAGGTTTGGATTTCAGTGTCACTGTAAATGTCCTTTATTTTAGCTGAATTAGCACTTCCATCTTAACACTGCTACTCTGGATTTAAACCTAGGTAAATGGGATCAGAATTTGGTTCTGTGAAGATAAGAGCCTCTTAAAACCACTTTGGGTAATGCTTTAATATTTGAGCTGATGGCTGAAGAAGGGACATGCAGCCAATTTTATACACTATTGAACCCTTTCCAGTGACATTTAATTACTGGTATCTAAATCAGCAGCTAACATTTTCAATATTTGTGGGGGGGTTTAAACTGAAGGATAAGGTTTGTTGATTTTCAAAATAATTGAGGAAATAAGCCTGCCCTTAGCATTGCAAAGTGTTGCTTGAGGAGAAAAAAGGCTAATAATATAGCTGCTGTATTTTTTCTCAGAGACCCCCAAATAGATCATGAAGGATGGGAATACAGTGGAGCACATAAAGAAAAATGTACTATTATCTGACATGTTTCAGACCCATTCTTAATGGTCCTTCATGAGGAAAATGCTTAAGAAAAGCTTTCAGGTTTGGATGTGCTGACTCTTATGAGCTGCAGGTTTTGTCTGCTCCGTTATTTTCTGCATTTTTGCAGGATATTCTCTATTTTATAGGATGTTATCTCAATTATTACAGGATGAAGACACACGTAGCAAAACTGACAGATTGTTTGGAATCCAAAAACATAAACTGCTTGGTAGCTGGCTGGAGGTAGTATGGATCCTTGCCTACCTGTCTGAGGATGGATCTGCTAAAAGTAGTATAGTCATTTCTCTTAGAATCAAAGGACTGTAGAGTTGTAATGGACCTTGACAATCATCCAGTGCAGTCATATAACAGTCCTGTGATGTAAGGCATCCAACCTCTGTTGAAAAACCTCCCTAAAAAGAGGCAGCCAGTTTCATTGTCAAATAATTCTTACTGTCAGGAAGGTCATCTCTCAGTCTTCTCCAGGCTCAGCATACCCATCTTCTTCCAGTGTTCTTCAGCAGGTTTGGTTCCCATACGCTTTACCAGCTTTGACAGCTGACTCTGGATACTTTCTGCCTTGTCAATATCCTTATTAAACTGTGAGGTCCCCAAACAATGAAATCCAGAAGTACAGAAATGAGTGTTTGATTTTCACCATAGACCTGGATGTTTGATAGAGGAAGATTGTCCAGTGAATGTTCTCTTGATGCAGACAACTGAATTTGTCTTTAACCTGAGGGTAGGTAAAGACAGATCAAGAATCTTAAAACAGTTATTCTGTGCAAAGCCCATTATCACAATTTTTATTATAACATGCAGGCACATCAAGGTTATGTTAGACCTCTGAATTGCTCATCCTTTCATACATCAGGTGATCTACTTGACTTTACAAAAGTATATTATTATTAAGTGATACTTTATATGTGTCTATATACAGTTGTTCCACAAAAATACTATCTCCAAATATTTTTTATAGAAACCACAGTAGCAAAACTTCTGCACAGGCTGGGAATAGGAGATAAGTTGGAGATATCAGAAGATCTAGTCAATACATGCTTTCCATTGCCCTTTAAATGCAACAATTGCGCTTTACAGAGCGCCCAAAAAGGGTGCTCTGTCGGCGCCACTGGTTGCTGTGTCCAGGAACCACAGTGGACAAACCGCATGATTCCCAAACACAACGAAAAAGACGTTGCAAAATGCAGCTTCTTTTTACGCTGTGGAAATGGCGCCACAAGTGGCCAATGGTGCACTCGCGATGTCATTTCTGTCGCGCGACGTGCGGATGCTAGGCATCCGCAACGTCAAGATGGCGGCGCCTGTGTAGAACGGGCACCGCCATTTTGTATGTGCCAAGTGCGTACTAGGGTTAGGGGCGTCCGGAAAGTACTGTGCGGCACGTACTTTTTGGCCATGCAGAACAGGCCATTAATAACTTGCTTTTAGTATAAAAAGTTCAAGGATTATTTTCTATGCCAGATGATTCACTCTTACTCACATAATGTTTTATGTGGCATTGTTGGGTGGTCAATAAACCTCATTCATTCACACAGCTGTGAGGGAGTCCAGTTTATCTTTAAAAGTCAGTTAGTTTTATGAGGACAAAACAATTGAAGAGATTTATAATACACCTATGGGGCATTTTGTTCAGCACTTATCCTTTTTGTTTTAAAATATAATTGCATAATATTGATTCATCTGTAATTTATTACAAGGCTTCCACACTCTCATCACTGGGAAACCCTTCTCTTTTCTTCTGGTATTTTCTGTCATATTGTTTTGCAAAAAACATATTATATTGCAGAAAGGAGATGTCCTTGATTTAGCGAAAGAAACGCCTACATTCTTTGTGTTTTATTTTCAATATAATAGAACTGGGGACTGCAGAGCTTTGTGTGAGCTCCACTTCTTAAGAAATAATCCTTTGACTTGGGAGAAATTATAATTATAATGTCTGTTTTGAATTCCCCTATTGAATGTTTTCCTTGCTTAATAAGCATGGGCTGATCTGCATATCATTGTCATTGATTTACAAGCAGTCACAAAGAGGAAAACATAGCTGAAATAAAGTACTGGAAGGGAGAAAAAATGTCTTTAAAGGCATAAAGGTAAATACTCCCTTTGGAGACTATTTCTCATAAAATTTCATTTGTTAATTTCAAGAACATGGACTAGCAGAACTCATGAAATTCTAGCACACATTTCTCAGCTAGAGATGTAAATTCTGACTTGGTTCCTTCCCACATTAAAAACAACAATAACATGGGGAGAACAGAGAGTCCCCTCGACACAATGTAGAATGTGTTCACACTGCATGACTATCAGTTTTATCCAACTTTAATTTCCATGGCTTCATGCTATCCTAGGATTTGTAGTTTTGTTGGATACTTAGAATTCTCTGGCAGAGTTCTAATGTTGTTGTTCAAAGGAAATTAGTAGAAAATTAGTAGAAGAGCCCTCCCTCCAATCCATCTGCCTTGGTCCAGGCCTCAGAGGGAGAGAAGAACCACTGGACCTCATCCCCTTTCCCTCCACCATTCCCTTCTCCTTTTGTTTCGTGTCTTTTAGATTGTAAGCCTGAGGGCAGGGAACTGTCTGATTAAAAACAATAATTGTAAGCTGCCCTGAGAGCCATTAGGGCTGAAGGGCGGGGTATAAATACCTAAATAAATAAATAAATATAAAATTCAGTCTCCCACTAGAGTACATATCCCAGCATCCCAGAGGATGAAACCACCATGACGGTTAAATTGGAATCAAAGTGCTAGAAGTCTGCTGTGTGGATGCACCCCCTCCCAATGAATTTTAGGGATATCAGAGAGATTCTGCACATTTTCAAGATAAATAATAAATGTTGGCCTATGGCACAGACTTAACAAGTTGTAATATTGGGTGGTGTGCATTTTTAAAAATCAACCAGCTTCTCATTTTACACTTGTTCTCTGTGTGTGTTTGCACTTAGCTGCTGAAAGGGGAAAGCTGCTATTTCAGCACAGAGACTTTATGCATAAATTGCAGGAAAAAAAGCGCTTAGGGCCTTGCTCTCTTACTGAATGTAAAACTGTCAGGGGGTTGGACAGTCCTCAACTGAGGAGCTTGCCAGGGTGAGACAGCTGGTCTCTCGACCAAAGTTTTGCCAACAGCAGGAATTTTTTCACATCCCTAGTCACAGTTTATATAGTCTGCCACACACAGAATCTGACAAGCTGTCTTCTCAAAGGACAAACACCTTTTATGGCCTCTATATCTCAGTGCTTTTACCAGAAGTATATCATGAACATGAAGACACATATGGAGTATCAAAATGAATAATCTTCAGTCACATGGAGTGAGAGAAAACAACCATGGACCATGTATTTGATTGATTGATTGATTGATTGATTGATTGATATCTTACTTTTCTCCCACATAGAACTCAAAGCAGCTTCAAACATAGGCTGTGTCCAAGACTTCTAATGATATATCAAGAAGGCCCTCTCATTCAAAACCCACAGATGGGGGCCCTTTCAGAATACACAGTTACAGCACTTTGATTCCAGTTTAACTGCCATGGTTGCATCCTGTGGGATCCTGTAGTGAGTAGTTTGGTCAGAGGCACCAAAGGAGTTCCCTAACTGAGACTTCTAAAGTCCTCACCTCTCCTGCCAATCTCAGGTTCCCTAGGATGTTGCCATGGCAGTTCAACTGGAATCAAAATGCTATAATTGTATAGTGTGAAAGGACCAGGCAGATACTTCTCTGCAAGATGTGAAAATCTTCCCCTGCTGATTTCAAATACAGTTTGAGATAAATGCAGGATATTTTTCATGGTCTCTTGGTAAACCTAGATTACATTTGTATGACATGCTGCTCCAGAAAGCCTGGTGGACATGTTGCTAGAAATGGTGGCACCATGGTCATACTTTCTGTGCCATTTTCCCATGCTTTCAAAGTTCTCCTTGAGGGGTTTAGTGTAAGCATCATACAGTTTGGAGCCCATTCATTTCAAACCATTGGACATTTTGCTCAGAGGCTCACAAAATGCCATTAGGTTGTCAGACTAGTGTTGCATTTCTACAGTTGTACATTGATTCCCATAATATATTGTATCTAGAAGGGCAAAAAGTGGAAAAGAGACGTTAGTGCAAAAACGTGGCCAAGGTTTAAGTTTGCAAGTATCCATGGGAGGGGAGGAGGACATCCAACAATGGCTGCAAATGATTTATTTGCTGTTTACCATATCCTGAAGATTAGGACCAATAATACATGGGGAATTAAATGATTATTCCTAATACATAGAGACAGCAGGCACAAAAGCTAGCCTCATCCAAATTTCATGTCAAGAATAAGACTTATAGTAGTGAGGCTCTTCTTTGTTTCCAGCTGAAACTTTAGGGGATATGAAGGCTGTTTGTGTACATACAGGGATTTCAGCTGACATGCAATAGCTACAAGCAAATTATTGATTTAATTTAAGATTGTTCCAGAAGCTCTACAGTAGAGTGTGTTGCATCTTGCCTGTCAGAATCAGCTTTATGCTGAAGTGAATAAATATTGCTTCATCAACAAAGATTCGGGAAATACCATTTCTGCATATAGTGAGGTAGGGATTGAGTGAGAGAGACAGCTATAGGCACTTGGCAGGACAAGAGTAAAGCTTAGTAACATTCTGCTGTCACAGAGTGACATTCTAATCCCTTCCAGCCTTTCACAGAGGAAAACTGGGATACATGTGGCCAGGCAGCATCTGTGGCAAAGATGGCAGAGGTTATTAATGGAGAAGAAAACACAAGCTGGGAAATGGCAGCAGTTTCCTTTTACCTGTGTCTACCTGGAAGAGCAAGATTCTGCCCCCTCATATCCTCTTCTCCCTTGGTGATATAACTGAATACAAACCACTTTGGCACTTTGAACTCAGTTTGCAGCTAGTGGAGTAAGTTGAGGACAAAGGGGGAGGAGGAGAGAAAAACTGGGACGTTTTAAAATCAGTTCAGAAATGGAACAACAAAGGATTGTGGGAAGACCCTACCTTTGATGCCCTGATGACTCATTATTTCAGTGCTTGCAAATTAAGGATAAATTCCATTAATCCAACAAGGAGTCCACTCTTTTGTCAGTTTTCCTTGCTCCCTGGTGGCGCAGTGGTTAAATGCCCGTACTGCAGCCATTCACTCAAAACCACAAGGTTGCGAGTTCAAGACCAGCAAAAGGGCCCAAGCTCGACTCAGGCTTGCATCCTTCCGAGGTCGCTAAAATGAGTACCCAGACTGTTGGGGGCAAATTAGCTTACTTGCTGTTCACCGCTATGATCTTTGGAATAGCGGTATATAAATAAAAAAATAAAAAACAAATTATAAAGAGTCTTGCTTGGGATCCACTTGCAAGGTGAAAGGGGGGGGGGACACCAAGCCAGCTGAGAAGTTTTTCAAGCAGTGCACGCATGAGCAGTACTAAACAAGCTACTGTAATTTCCTCATGTCCCCTACATGATTTCTGCTTATCAACCAATTCCCGTTTCTGACACTGCTGCAGCTCAACCCATTGGATTAGCAAAGACGTCCTGTAATTGGAACTGTCGTGGGCAAATCAGGATTGGAGAGCATGTTGGCTTCTCTATGCAGAAGATCTACCCTTTTGTCCAATTGGAAGGGCAGAGTGTGGTTTCTCTTGAGCAATCATATTTGGAGTCCTGAGATACAGTGTCTCTAAACATTCTATGAAAACATGTGTTAGTAGCAGGTTCCAGTTCCTCCTCTGTGTGTTCTTCAAGCACATGTGCAAAGTGATATTTTTCTCGTTTCCCCATCACTAAAGTTGCACCCCATGTAAACAACATGAAGCTAGGCTGACACACTACCATACCCCCCGCCCTATTAACAGTGATTTTGGTATTTGTAAACAGATGTTAGTGGACTGTGATTGACTGCAGGTTCATGGCAGACTTCACCCTCTGTTGTAATGTTGAGTGAGGCAGGTGGAAGCAAGAAGAATTTTTACTCTCTGTTGGATTTTGTGGGAAGAATGGTACTTGTGCCTCTTCTGCAGTTGGCTCTAATTTATGCCATCCTCAGAGACGGTGTGTTCAGAAGATGGAGAGGGATAGAATTTGGCTGAAGTCCCCCCTTCTTTGTCCCACTCACATCTCCAGAGCTGGAAGACAGTTAGGAGAAAGCTACCTTCCTATTCCTCCAGCCTTGAGCAATTCAATCAGGAGGAGGGCCAAGTGGATTGTATGCAATTATCTAATTAGGACCAGTTGCAATAGCTTGCTCAAAACCAATCCATGCTGAATTTAGCTCTGTACATGAGGCACATTTGTACATCTGCGCCAAAGTGTATGAGTCTAGATTCAGTGTGGGTGGTTTTAGCAGAGTTTTGAAATGCAGGTATCAAAGAAGATCTGAAAAGGAAGTTCTTTTAAACAGGAAAATTACAATTGCACTATCACTGCGATTTGCCTCCTTTGTAGAATTAGATTATCTTTGAATCAGAGGAAACAGGAACAGCTGTCTCACTGGTTGTAAGCCTGATTTCACAGAGATAGTTTCAAGGAAGGAAAATCTCTGTTGAACACAACAACTGACACATATTCTTAAAGCTGATAAATCCTGTTGTTGTTGTTTTTAATGTAGTAACCATTCTGGTGTTAAATCTTTTTCAAATCTAGGAGGAGAAACTGTGAATACAAGATATATGAGTGATTGTAAATCATTTGTTTACTTCATTTCTATACTGCCTTTCTGTCAGGGCAATTTATTGTAAAATAATGATATACAATCATAATAAACATGAAACAAGAAGAAACAAGGATAGAGAAGGGAGGGGGAGATATGCAGACTGATGTATTAACCATTACATAATAATAACACAATTGTTATAATGACCAAATGAAAAGGCCATTGAGAAAAAGGATTCTAGCAGAGGGAGTTCTAGCCAGGAGCATCATCCCCTGCCAATGACGCAGGAGAGTTCAAAGATGTAGCCATGTCCGTCTGGATCAGTATGCAAAGGGATCTTTGTGAGTGAGAGAAAGAAAGAAAAGTTAGTAGCATTAGCTTTTTGTAGGCTTGAGTCTGCTTCCTCAGATGCATGGAATGAAGTGCCTAGGAAGAGATCTATATAAGTAGGCTCTGTATGAGAATCACAATAGGTTTTGGGTATGGCGATGAGGTGACAGGTTCAGCTTTCACTGTAATCAGTATGGGACAAAAACAGGAGGAAAATCTAAGGTAAGCAGATCATCATGCAAACCATGGTAGGAGTTATTGAAATATAGTGTGATGCTGGCTGGAAACTGCAAAAGTGTGATGAACTGGCCAAGAGAGTCCTCATGAGGCTGGGATGTTAAGTACTTTTATAACGTGTGTAGTGTACCAGAAAACCATTGTTTTATAAAATTGATTGCTTGGGTCAAAGGGCAGAATCTTCTAACAGTGGTGACCAACTGGAATTGCTGCTTTTATTGGTGGGTAAAACAAAAAAGCCTGGCTTGCTTTATAGATCTCAGAACAGTGAGAAAGTAACATAATGAAGATTTGTCCCTCCTCTCTGCACCATCCAATGGATTAGATCAGCCACAAGGTCACTCTAGACAGTACCAGCAATTAATAGTTTTCATGTAACAGTGACACGTAATAAGGTGCTTCACGTAGTCATGGAACTGTATTGTGTGGAGTAGTATTACTCACGTAGGCCCAGTACAGTAGGCCCGGTACAGGCTTCCCCGCAGAGCAAAACCAGGCACCCTTTTTGGGCAGTCTGTACCGGGCCAAAATCATGGAATTTCTTTTATGAAGAGATCCTAAAATCCAGCTCTTGAGAAATTTTGGAAACATTTCTCATAATGCACAGGAATTTAGTGGGCTGTATTCAGAGAAATTGTACCTTAGTGGTAAAATGTGTATTTCATAGACTTAGCCTCTAGCATCTCTATTTAAATGGTTTTATCTAGGAAAGGCTTCCACCTGGGATTTCAGATAAGGATGAAATTTCACCCTTGCTCTGAAGGAAATTAGACAGCACTTGGCAAAACAGACTAACGTTTTATTTTTCTTTATTTATCTTTTTATAGTGAGATGTCAAGGTGACAAATAGAGAAAGCAATATAAACAATTGAAAGAATTCTAGATAGAATCAATAAATAATGTAAACAAGATAAAATCATATAAACAGAAAAAACAAGATAAAACAGCTTAAGAAGGTTAAAAGAGGGGAATTTTTAAATTTAAAAACCCACAAGTATATGCTTAAAGAATAAATTAGGCCCCAAAAGCTTTAATAAAAATGCATATTTTGGCTTGGCATCAGAAAGCAGCCAAGGTTGGCATCCATTGGACCTCCAAGGGGAAGGCACTCCACAATTGGGGCACTACAGTCAAGAAGGCTTTGCCTTATGGCCTCACACTTTATTTTGTACTTGTGCAACATAAAGGAGGGCCTCTCTTGCAGACCTCAGTTCTCAGGCATATGTGTAACAAGATAAATACTCATTCAAGTATCAAGTTCCCAAGATGTATAGGATTTAAATGTTCTCACCAGCTTCTTCAATTGCGACTAGAAATGAATTGGCAGCCAATTACTGACTCGGGGCTGTACTGACAGCCAGTTCAGTGCCACCCCTGGAAGCGCTAGGTTGGGGATGAGGCAGCTGCACACCATTCCCCCAACCTGGTGCAAATAAAAGCCACAAAACACGGCTTCTATTTGCGCCCTAGAAGGATGCGGCCATATGACGCCCCTCGTACACAGCTCCCGTTGGATGCTGTGTATGATGGACATCATCATGGCACGTGTCGTCTGGATGAGTGCATGCCAAAATGGCTCCCAGGGTGCACAGAAAGGTTTCTGAGCATATAAACGCTCAGCCCCCACGCAACCATAGTTCAGACCCAGGCTGGCACGAAGTGATTGGGAGGGCAGTTGCCTTTCAACTCCAAGCTGTCTTGGATGAAGCCGATTATCTGGACCCATTTCAAACTGGCTTCAGAGTGGGGCACAGAGTTGAGACTGCCATGCTCGCCTTAGTCAATGATCTCCGTCTGAGTATCAACAGGGGTAGCATGTCCCAGCTGGTGCTCTTGGAAATCTCAGCGGCTTTCAATACCATCGACCATGGTATCCTTCTGGAACGCCTGAGAGAGTTGGGTATCGGGGGGCACTGCGCTCCAGTGGCTCCGTTCCTACCTCTCGGGAAGATTCCAGATGGTGAGGCTGGGGAACAGCAGCTCTCATAAAAGAGAGCTAACATCAGGCGTCCCTCAAGGCACCATTCTGTCCCCTATGCTATTTAACGTTTACATGAAAGCGCTGGGAGAGATCATCTGGAAGCATGGAGCTCAGTGTTATCAGTACGCTGATGACACCCAGATCTATCTCTCCATGTCTCTGACTGACACAGTGACTAAGGGCGGCACCTCTCCTCTGGATGCCTGCCTGGGGTCAGTAATGGGCTCGATGAGGGAAAACAAACTCAAGCTGAATCCAGAGAAAACAGAGGTACTCGTGATAGGTACCCCAAGTCCAGACAGGGAAATTTGTCATCCAGTCCTGGATGGGGTCACACTTCCCCTAAAGGACAAAGTTCACAGTTTGGGAGTACTCTTGGACTCATCTCTACAGTTATCCTCTCAAGTAGATGCGATGGCCAAGAGTGCTTGGTACCAGCTTCGGCTGATACACCAACTATGACCCTGCCTCGACCGAAAGGACCTTGAAACAGTAGTACATGCACTGGTAACCTATCGATTAGATTTCTGTAATGCGCTCTACATGGGGCTACCTTTGTACCAGGTTTGGAAGCTTCAGTTAGTTCAAAATGCTGCAGCCAGATTGGTCGCCGGAACTTCTAGATCAGATCATATAACACCGGTATTAAGATCTCTCCACTGGCTGCCTATCAGCTTCCGGGCTCAATACAAAGTGTTGGTTATCACCTATAAAGCCCTAACTGGCTTGGGCCCATGTTACTTGAGGAAATGCCTCTCCCCATACAATCCGCCCCGCACTCTCAGAACTACTGGGAAATGCTTACTTGAATATCCTAAGATGAGATTGGCATCAACTGACCAAAAAGCATTTTCATTTGCAGCTCCCACATACTGGAACAAGCTCCCGGAGGAGATAAGGCTTAGTTCCTCTTTAGATGCCTTTAAGAAAGCCTTAAAGACCCATCTTTTCCGGTCAGCATATCCTTCTGACTGTCAGTAGAAATTATTGTTTGTTGAAAGATGCTCTTTATGACTGACAGATGTTATTTATGTTCTTATTTGTGATTTTAAAGATGCTTGTTTAATTATATATGTACTTACGGTTTTAAGTATTTTGTATTTGATGTATTGTGCAATTGTATTGGTCTTGTGAACCACTTTGATCACTGCGGAAAAGTGGTATATAAATAAAGTTTTTATTTTTATTATTTATTATAAGTGCCGGTCTGTTCAGGCCCTCTGTGAGGGAAATATGTGCATTTTTAGATTTGAATTTTTTACTGCTATACACAAGTTTACAGGAGTAAGTTCCACTGAACTCAGTGATTTTGCCTCTGAGTAGACACGTATAAGCTAGGATTGTACTGGTCATCTATTATTTACTATAGGCAGCAGTGTTCAATGTTAAATAAAGTGGGTTGACTTTTAAACTTTGTCCTCAGAAATTTTATTAGGCTCTCACCGACTTGTAAAAGTAGTTGTGGGTCTTATTTTCTAAGAGGAAGAATATACTCATTTCACAGTCCTGTGAACAAACCAGCCAAACATAAATGCATTTTAGAATCTCTGACACTGTCCTTTGAAATGTAAAGTTTATCAAATATGTGAAAAATCAAAGTGGGTACAGGATCTTCAAATCCCTATCTGAGTTTCTGAAATAAATTTATGGTGGATTTCAAGGATGATAGACTGAACCAATTCTATTTCACTCATAAATTACACTCCAGGCACTATTATCAATTACAGTAGGATTTATGTATAGTTCATTAAAATAGTCTACATTGGAAACCCCTTAAATATTAATGATATTTGCCTGTGCTTAGATGTTTGTCTGACCATATCATTTCTCCTAAAATATCACCTGACATTTATTCATGGCAGAATATTGGAAGAGAAGGGTAATTTTACTTTTTTGGGCAATGTGGCTTCAGATATATGTACTGCTTACTCAGGAGCCACTTTATGTATATGTGTTTGTAATATACACATTTATGGCACATCATTTTGTATCATATTTGCAGAAGTGTATCCCTTTGATCACAATCTTATGAGTGGTTTCACCAAACAAAAATATGTCATTTCATATTTTTTAAATACATCTAAAAGCTGCACCTGCACAGCAGAACACCTAACAAACATAAGAGGATGAATGCTAAAAATGGATGCTTGGTATGATACAAGAAGTCCTCAGAAAATCTCATGCAAGGCACATGAAGACAATTGTTCCCTCTTCATGCTTATTCCCAAAATACATCTGGTATTCTGTGGTAAATCGCCACTTAGCAGTGATTACTCAGTGGAACCACCATTCTAACAGCTGTTGGCAGAGCAATCCTCCTTGAATTTTTAATCCTTTTAAACAGCCTTCTCAACTGGAAGTTATCACCACGTCTCATAGTAGTAAATTTCATATGTTAATTCTTCATTCTCTGAAGATGCTCTTTTTTCTTTGGATCAGACCAAACCTATTCATCTGTTCCTTGCCATCAGAGATACATATAGATAGCTACATTAGCAGTCATAACCCCAACTTCATATAGTATTCTTCCCTTCCTCCCTCATATTGCTAGTGTATGTGCTTGGTTGAAATTCATAGGTGTTTTTGTACTGTAATTAAACCTGGAATTTTCTTCCAGATTTATTCAGTGAATAGGAAAGGCTGGTTTCCACTACTACTGGAATATACATGAAGATATTGATGAACCCTGACAAAATAAGCCTCAAATGCGCTGATTGTTTGATATGTAATATAGGCGCGGGACAGACTGTCCAAAAAGGACAGTCTCTTGGCACCCAGCTTTGGTCCGCGGGGAAGCCGCAACCTCCAGACTGCGGGACTTCCTCGTGGACCAAAAAGAATCCGCAAAAAGCAGGTTCTTCTTTCAGTGCCATTATAATGCCACAGTGCGCCAATGGCACACTTGTGATATCATAATGGCACTATGACATGCGGATGCTAGGCCATCATGTAATGATGGCAGTGTCCATCTGTACAGGGCGCTGGAATTTTGACACCCTCGTCACGTGTGAGGGGCGAGGGGCATCTAGAAGCGCCGCCCCTTGCACGTGATGAGAGCGCCCTATTGCCCCCATCTGGACCAGGCCTCAGACATCCTCACGCTGCTACAGTGTTGTCAGTCCTTCTTTCCTATTTTGGACACATTTTCTCAAGTGCTATTAAAAGGTGAAACAAGTGTCAGTTCTATAACAGAGAGTTTAAGGACATAAAAGCACAGCCCAGTAATTACTGATTCTAATAAGGCTGCGAACCTAAACACATTTATGTGTAAGTCCTACTGAATGAAATGGAATGTTTCTGACTAAACTGGAATAAATCATGTCCCTAGCCATAGAAAGGGAAATATGTCAAGGGCTGTCATCTCATTAATGTGTCCTAAGTCAATTAGTAGTGAAGGTTTTAGTCAATTTATTAATTATATATGCATATGACTAAAAACAGTAGTTCTGAAGCAACAGGTGCACATTTTGTAGGTTTTTAAAGAGATTTTGTGTGTCTGTGATGCTGTGTTGTGAGAGGCAGTCCTGTCTATTCAGTGATAACTGGTGTCCATTTTTGGTGCTGGGGTGGTGGGCAGGGGAAGTGACAGTACGCCAAGCCTGCAAAAAAGCAGGGATGCATTCTTAAACACACACAGGCACACACACATTCATACTGAAAACAAAGAATCACCTGAGAGCAGAGGAGTAACAATAGAGGGAGGGATTAAAATTAGGGCATCTCACCCCCTAAAAGAATTGTGACACCACCAGATGAAATTTTGCCTTCAAGTCCCAAATTTCTAGCATTGCAGTAACTTAAAAGTTCTCCGGAAAATTCAGAAATATCGTCCAGGAATGCAAAGAACAAGGGGCATGCAAAGTTACCAAGGGAATGCAAACATGGTAAATCTGAGAGTTCTATATTTAAACAGTTTCTAGCATCTTGTTTTCTGCAATGCTAAAAACTTGGGACTGAAGGAAAATGTCATTTGGCTGGTAGAATTCCTATTTCAAGGCACAATGCCCTCATTTTTCTCCCTCACACCAGTAGCTACACCCTGAGACCTGTACGTTATGCTTTAAAACCATTTAATTTTTTAAAATAAATCATCCCTGTGTCAGAAATATATAGCTGTTTTTAGCTCTCAGCTGATCAGCAAGTGGAGTTTAAATCTCACTTTTTTTGAACTCTCTCAGCAATCCTCCATGCTGGTGAGGTGTGGGCTCAAAAATAGCTGTAAAAATTTGGAAACTGAGGCCCGTTCCGCACGGGCGTAAAGTACGTCCCCAGGATGTACTAGGGTTAGGAAAGGGCATGCTTTACGCACGCCCCTAACCCTAGTACGTCCTGGGGATGTACAAAATGGCAGCACCCGTTCTACATGGGTGCCGCCATCTTGATGTAGCGGACGCTTAGCATCCGCACATCACACGTCGTTAATGACATTGCGAGTGCGCCATTGGCAACTTGCAGCGTCATTAGCGCGCTGCAAGAAGAAGCACCATTTTGGGGCTTCTTTTTTGTGACGCCGAGGAGCCTCACGGTTTGGCCGCTGGGGCTCCTCGCCATTGCAAATGGCGGCGGCAGCAGACCACCCGTTTTGGGCAGTCTGTAACGCGCCTATAACTCTTGTTTTCCCAGTGCTCAGCTGTTTTCTAATTGGGAAATGAGAAGTGTAGGGTGCAGGAGGCTCCACAGGGGCAGTGAGATTTAAGCCTCTCCCACGGTCTTCCTGGCCCTACACACTGCTCAGATGGGGAAGGATTAGGTCAAGAGGAAGGAGATTTAAATTACTGCAACACAATTGAGAGCTAGAAAACAGCTGAGTACCCAGAATAGGTGCCCACAGCAACCACCTGTCCTTAGATAAATGTCATGGGGTGGAAGATCTACCAGGAATAGGAGATTTACTTGCCATTTTCTAGTCAGTAGCTGAAGAGCACAGCCCACAGGGAAGCCAAGGAATTATCACTTTTTTTTAGCAGGGGGTAGGATCCCTTTCCCCAAATGCTTAGTTTTGACTAAAGTTTTTAAATATATATATATTATTAATTAAAGAATAAAGTAAGAAACCTGTTAGACAGTAAACTCAACTGCATCTGTAGGAAAATGACTGAATACAAGTCAGGGTGCCCTGAGCAGACGGTGGCAGAACTTGTGGGGTGGGACACTTTGGAGAGAAATATCACAGCTTGCTTTCTGCAGCTCCAGACAATAGGACCTGTTGCCATGGATTCAAGGTAGAGGAAAAGAGATTCCACCTCAACATTAGGAATAATCTCCTGACAGTAAGAGCTATTTGATAGTCGAACACAGTCCCTCGAAGGCCCCGTACAGACAGGCCAAAATAAAGCTGCTTTGGGTCACTTTGGTTTTTATAAAAAATATATCTTTATTAATCAATTTAATAACCACAAAAATACCATGTCATACATAATATATTAAAATGAATTTCTTTCTTCTTTTCTTCTTCTTCCTTATCTTGCATTTCTCACATCAAAAGTCTTATTTGTGCTACTTGTTTTCTTTTTTCTTCTTGCTTCTCCTTAACAGTTCATACATTCCTCTGAACATATATGTCTCTGATCTTAGTATAATTCTCAATACCTCTTTCTATCAGTTTTCAATAAACTATAACATGACATTGTATCTATAAAGAATTTGTCGAATAATATATACTAGATAACTTCCTATAATTTTTACTATACTTAATAATTCTTAAACAAAATCTTCAACAAAACCTCTTTATGTCCAATTTAGAACGAATATAATGTTTTCCCATTTTTCTCTCTATGATGAAATGTAATCTAAATGTATTCTCCTTATTCTATTTTCTTTTTCCATAACATTAAATTTACTGTAAATTAATTCCTCCTGATTAATTGTGTATCTTCATTGTTTCTGTTCTTATGGTGTTTCCAGGGGTTTATTGTAGTAAATTTCTGTCAATACCCCATTTCTTTTCCCAGTACAATACAATCGGTAACCATTCCTTTTCTACTTTGTCTAATCTGTTAGCGTCTATCATATATGATGATCTATCTATTTCTCTAATCTCATCAAATCTTAGTATCCATTCTTCTATGTTTAAGTCTTCCTCTGATTTCCAGTATTTAGCAACGATGTAATAAGGTATAGTATTATTCACCAAAATTTGGTCTCATCTTCTGGTTTTAGTGCTGATATCATATTTAATAGATATAGTTCAGGGTTTTTTATATATTATATTACGCATTTCTTGTATTATTTTATGTATCTTATCTCAAAAGGTCTTAACCTTTTCACATTTCCACCACATGTGTATCATCGAGACCTTATCTTTGTGACATCTCCAAAATATATCATTTTTTAATTTAAACATTTTAAAGTCTTTTTTAAGGACTGGAGCATGGCTTTGGCATGGCTTCCAGACATCTTAGGACACATGCATCATTTGAGCAGCATACCTCCAAAGTGACCCAAAGCAGCTTTATTGTGGCCTGTCTGTATGGACCCATAGTCTGCTTCTTGGGGTGTTTTTATAAAGAGGCTTGGATGGCCATCTGTCAGGAGTGCTTTGGTTGTGTATTCCTATGATGCAGGGTTGGACTGGACAGCCCTAGGAGCCTTTTCCAATTCTTTGATTCTATGATTTATGGCTATGAGGAAGGCATAAACTGACATTACTGACCTGCTCACCTCTGGGAATCATTTACTGAAAAACAGAGGGAAATTGTCAAGGAGTCCTCTTGGACTCTCTGCCTTGGAGGATATTTTGTTTGGTTTGGGGGTTTTCCTGGAGTGTGTGTACAGGGAATGAAGTGAACCACACAAAGCCATCAGAGCAGAGATGCCTGTGTAGCTATGGGCACCTTGATAGAAAGGCAGAAGTCATCTCTCCCATAGACACATGCATGGAATAGAATGAGGTACAGCCTCTCTTGCCTCTACCTTAATTATGGGGCAACATAACATAGACATGAAGGAATAATGAATGGTGTGCTTGCATTGTTAATTTTACAGTTCATTAGACAAAACAATGAGACAGACAATTCCATTACTTTTGTGCCACCCCCGCCCAAAGGACAAAGACATAGTTTATTAAGAACCATATCCAGAATAGAAGAACACATTGAAACTCAAGGATCTTCCAAGTCAATAAAAGAATCTTTACTTATTGAGTTTGAAGAGTTATATCTAACCTTTCAATCTATCGGTTCTCAAAGTGGCAAAGTAAGAGGACATAATAAAGCAAAAACAGACAAACTATATTCCTCAAAGCCGATGCCAGAGAATAAATTCTTGTAAACAAGCAGCTTGCAAGGAAATAAAAAATAACCATAACCTCCAGATACTGGGGCAGATAGCTGCTGGAGAATATTTGAGTTCCTGCATTTCCAAGCAGAATAAACACAAGCCATTCTCTTTAGCATTTAGACTGCCACAGCTTTCTCTCCGGAATTGTTAGTACTAATCTAATATCAACTTTGTATAAAGTTCTGAACAGCTGGCTGCAGGGTAAAGCTTGCTTCAGTTGTGGAAAATGATTAATCAAGGACTAACAAAAGCATAATTAGCTCCTCAGTTTGAATATGAGATACTTAAAGGTTAAAGGAAGCCCTCGAGAAGAACAGGGGAGGTCTGCAGCATATTTTATATCAAATGAATAAATATTTTTAATACCTCCAGACTTAGCTTTCCAGTACCATCACTGGGATTATTTTATTTTATTTTATTTTATTTTTGTCTTTGCCTTTTAGGGCTCACAACTACACAAACCTAATGAATTTGCCTTTCTTGTTCATCGACTCATACTCCCTCCCAGGCCAGATCTATGATGTCTTGAGAAGAACAAAATGTAGCTACTCCAGACAGAGACTAACATTAAGAAGGAAAGACATCGCCGTACATTCCCAGCATGAATGTGTTATTTCACTTAATGGGTGTTATTTGATCAGGCAGAGGGAAAAGCAAAATATTTCTTAATGTAGTTGTTGCTTTTAATAGATTACATTTTCCCACACAACCTGGCACTTTTAATTATAGTTTTAGTCACTCTTTGAATCACCTGACATTATAAGAAATCTACTGAGTCATTGACAACAGAGAGGAAATAGAAACTGTTGTGTGTTAACCAGAGTTTGACACAGAGATATCAAATGCTGAAATGCCAGCATGTGTGGCTATGTATGCAGATCAAGAAGCACATGTTCTTAATTAAATTTACATTCTGATGTCCAACATAATATATGGAAACAATTCCCATGGATTTAGTGACGTGTGTGTGCCTTCAAATTGCCTGTCAACTTATGGCGACCCATGAACTTCATAGGATTTTCTTAGGCAAGGGATGCTCAGAGATGGCTTTGACAATTTCGTCCTCTGAAATATAGCCTACAGGACTTGGTATTCCTTGGTAGTCTCCCATGCATGTATTAACCAGGGCTGATCCTGCTTTGCTTCCTAGATCAGATGGGATCAAATGGGATCTTAATATGATTCGCTGCTTAGTAGGATATGGTGATACTAATTGTAATCTGTTGGCCTAAAGTAGTTCTTTGGCATTATTCTATACTACATGTGTCTGAAAAGTGCAAGGAAAGGGGGAAGAATAGCAATTTTGGCTGCAAAACACACCACTTATGTACAAACTTGCTGAGGTGCAGACCTTTTGTAATATCTGGCCAGGTGTACATGTGACATCCTGAACTGCAAGAGTAAAGAAAAAAGGGACATACAAAGTAGCCACAGAGACACCCCACTGTGATTTTATTTTATTTAAAAATTTTTATGGGTAGATCACTCACTCTTGTGGAAGACATTGTAATGAAAAAATTTTTAGTGTCATCTGAGCTTGTAGATGACTAGGGGAATTTTACTGTTATCGTGAGCTCTATTGAAGAAAAAAAAATAACCAGAGCAGAGTTGAAAAAGAGCTATGACTTTTGTGTGCATGTTTGAAGGCTCTCGTTAATCCTCATTATTCAATTTGTCATGAATGCTGGCGAAAATGGGAACCATATCAGCAAGGCATGTAGACCTATCCAAATTGTTTTGGAGGGATGCACATGCTTCCCAATTCTTCCTTTGGTAATGTGTGTGTGTTTACTGTCTCCAACCCCTCCTCCTTTTAGATTTTCGCCACCTCATGTGAGTTCTCCTTTCTATATAGGGACACTAAGTATCTCAGCAACTAATGGTGTTAAAATTGGTACATTATTCAAATGCTTAATGCTGTTATTTTGTTGCTGAATTATATTCTTGTTTCTGAGCCAACCTTTTCTGCTTCCTCTCCTCCCCCTCATTTCCTTTAGTTGCTGTTTTTGGTAAATTGTCTTTAGTACTGCTGCCAAATTCCAAGGAAAATTATATCTGCTCCAGTCCAACTTCCCAGGCAAACATGTACTACCTAAATCAGGGGTGGGCAACTTGGGGTCCCTATAATTAAACAGTAACTTCAATCATCTCACAACCTATGCTAGCTAAGATGGGAGTTGCAATTCAACAGTATCTTTGTTGTTGGTGTGTGCCTCCAAGTCATTTTTGACTTATGGTGATCCTAAAGCAAACCTATCATAGGGCTTTCTTGGCAAGTTCCTTCAGAGGGGTTTTGCCATTGCCATCCACTGAGACTGAGAGTGTGTGACTTGTCCAAGGTCATCCAGTGGGTTTTATGCTTAAGTAGGGAATCAAACCCTGATCTCCAGAGTCGTAATCCACCACTCAAGCCACTACACCATGCTGGCTCTCCAGCAATATCTGGAGGACCACAGTTTGCCCATCCCTGGCCCAAACAATGTAGTTCTTGTGTACAAGTATTAAATCTACAAAAGTGATTGCATCATGTGTTATAGTATTAAGGTTGCATACACATGCCTGTTTATGAATGCTACAAAAATGTTGATACAGTGCAACTATAAGCAAAGTGAACATGTATAAAACTATCAGAGTATAACATTTATGAGTATAGTATTTTAGTGAGAATACCTAAAATATATAGAAATAGAAAGATAATTTGGAAATGTTCACAAAACAGTTTTTAAAAAGTGTTACTTGAGTATTGAGAAATCCTCATAAGAAGATGACAAAAATCTTCACATCATAGTCATCATCTTCATTTTGCACACAACATAGTATTGGTTTCTACAAACAAAAATGCTGTTACAGGCTGAATATTCCTTGCCAGAAAATCCAAAATCTGAAATGTTCCAAAATTCAAAACTTTTTTTCCATGGGTAGTTGAAATACTGACATCCTTGCCTTTTGATGGTTCAGTGTACACAAACTTTGTTTCCTGCATAACATTATTAAAAGTAATGTTTCTAAAATATCTTTAGGATATGTTTAAGTTGTATATGAAATGTAAATTAAGTTCATGTTTAGTCTTGAATCCCATTTCCAAGATATATCATTATGTATATGCAAATATTCCAAAATCCAGAACAATATGAAATCCCAAACACTTCTGGTCCCAAACATTTTGGATGAGGAAGACTCTACCTCTACCTGCTCAGTGCTATTTTCTACACACACACACACACACACACACACACAGTTTATGCAAAATGAAGTCCCATACTACAGTATATTCTACACATGAGACAGCACTTTTAAAGAAAAATCCTATTCTGCAGAGTACTGTTATTTCTGCACAGAAAAACTGATTTCTGTACAAAAAGACAATGTTTGAATTTTGTGCAGAATAAGTCCTCAACTGTGAAAAGTCCTCAAAAAATTACACATTTTTCAAAGACTTTCGCACAGTGGGAAGAATATTGCTAAAACTACTCATTGTTTTTGTTGAGATGAAAATTGGCAAAGAATTACATCCCTACTAAAATGAAATAAGCAAATGGTATTTAAGTATGGATGTTTTAATGCTGTCAAGAAGCTTCCTCATGAGGTTCTTTATTTAAAGGCCTTTTATGAAAAAGCTAAAGATGTCAAACATGAAGCAATTCAGTATATTTCATATATTCCTATCCCATCATTCTTTTAGCAGTTTTTAATTCTGCAACTCTCATGTTCAGAAGTATGTAGCACAATCTGATCAATGTTAAGAAATGCCTCCCAGCTTAAATAATTACATCTTAAGTGCACATAATACATTATCACTTCTTGATCAATGGGGAAGATGTGCCCACTGAAATACTTACCGCCCACTTAATAGATTATGTAAGCAAATTGTTTTTACCCTTTTCCCTGTACAATCAATGAAAAGACTTATTTCTGCCAGCAAATTCAACCTGTAAATTCACATTTAAAGTTTATTGTGCTCCCTACTTTCTGGTAGTATAATGACTTATAAATGTCACAGTGCCCTGTGCAATCAAAGCAAATTTTTGAAATCAAAATTTGGTATTTAAATTAGTAATAAGTTGTGTTTGATGTGTTAGCTGCACTCTGTGGTTCAGCAAGATGGATTCCAGAGTCCCTGCCCCCTTGTGTCTGTTCATCACTGCCTATGGCAAATTGATACCCTAGGGGGAATCCAGGGCAATGTGGGTGATTCTGGTGGTCTCCTCTTACCAGGAGAGAACTTTTGCCACCTCTGGAGCCTCAGAGCTGGCTTAAATCTATGGTAAGTTTCCATGGTGGTGGACACCCAGCTCCCTGGTGACCAAGAGGTCCCATCTAAAGAACTTTCAACTGAACTAAGATTTAAATTGGATATGGTCTTGGGCATGCCATACTCTCTAAGCTTCAGGGGAAGGCAACGGCAAACTGAAGAAATTTGCTAAGAAAACCCCATTATAGTCACTTTATGGTCACCATAAATCAGAAACGTCTTGAAGGCACACAACAACAACAACAACAACAACATGTACAAGATACGTGAGCCAGTGTGGTATAGTGGTTTGAGCATTGGACTATGACTCTGGAAACCAAGGTTTGAATCCCAGCATCGTCACGTAAGCGCACTGAGTGAAAGAGGATTGAAACCATTATCACCCAGTCAGCTGACATCAGTATCAGGAAAAATTCTAGAGCAGATCACAAGACAGTCAGTTTGTAAGCACTTAAAAAGGAATGCAGTGTGGGTTTCTCGGAAACAAGTCACATCAGACTAACTTTATTTCTAATCTAATCTTGGCGGGTTACAGACCGCCATTTGGAACGTCCTTAGGACGTCCCAGTTTTAAAAAGGGGCGTCTCTTCTAGATGCCCCTACTCCTGTTATGGACTCTGTCTGTAACAAATGGCGGCGGCCATTCCACACGGCCGCCACCATTTTGACGTCTTGGACACCTAGCGTCCAGACGTGTCGCGGCAGAAGTTATGCCACGAAAGCACGCCTTGCGCTTTGCGGCGCCACTTCCGGGGCCCAGGAAGGAGCGCGATTTCCACGCTCCTTCCTCGCAGCGTCTGGGAGTCCCGCGGTTTAGAAGCTGCGGCTCCCGGACGCTGCAAGCGGCGCCGGCAGCAGACTGCCACAATTCAGCGGTCTGTAACGCGCCCTTATCTCTCTTTTTGATAGAATTACAAGCTTGATAGATAAAGAGAATTCTATGGATGTAGTATATCTTGATTTCAGTAAAGCCTTTGACAAATTCCACCATGATATTCTTGCAAGGAAACTCACAAAATGTGGTCTAGACAATCTACTCTGAGGTACAACCAAACCCAAAGTATGTTCACCAATGACTCCTCTTCATCCTGGAGAGAAGTTATTAGTCAGATGCCACAGAATTCTGTCATGCCCTATGAGAAGTGGTTTAGGGAGCTGGGCATGAAGAGAAGGTTAAGAGGTGATATTACAAAGTGACATGATAGCCATATTTAATTATTTGAAAGGATGTTACATTGAGGATGGAGCAAGCTTATTTTCTGCTGCTCCAGAGATGAGCATATGGAGCAATGGATTCAAACTACAAAAAAGAGAGTTCACCTAAATATTAGGAATGACTTTCTGATTATAAGAGCTGTTTCACAGTAGAATATGCTGCCTCAAAGAAGTCTGCTTCTTGTAGGTTTTTAAATGGAGGCTAGATGACCATCTGTTGGGAGTTCTTTTCTTGTGTATTCTTGCTTGGCAGGGGATTGAAGTGGGTGGCCCTAATGGTTTCTTCCAACTATAAGAGTCTAGGATTTCAGAGCACACATATAGAGGCTATGTGCCTACCACTGTGGATGGACAGATCAGTCTGTTGTTGTTGTTTTTTGCATGCCACTTTTTCATTTCCTTTTCATATATATATATATATATATATATATATATATATATATATATCCATGTTTCCTGATATTATGTGGGTTTTTTAAAAAAACACTAAGTGCCTATTTATAAATATCTATTCTCTGTCAAAGTGTACATTTCAAAATATGTTTTCTCTCCAAATGTACATTTTGACCATTTATTGGGCTGCAAACTGTATCAAAATGATTGGAAACTCAGAAACACAGAGGATAATGTGAACAGCAATCCACACATTAGCCTAAAACATACAGATCAAGTTAGTTAATATCAGAATACAAAGGAGTGGGCATGTGTGCACATATTCCCCCCCCCCCAAAAAAAAATTGTCAGAATTTATCTGCCAGAAGATACTTTTCTCCCTAGAAGCAAAAACTGCTGTTTGGAATATGCAGCATGATGTAGTGCTTTCAGCACTGAATTATGACTCTGGAGGCCAGGTTTTGAATCTCGGCCATGGAAACTCACTGAGTGACGTTGGACAAATCACACTGTCTCAGCCTCAGGAAAAGGCAACATTTCTCTGAACAAATCTGGTCAAGAAAACCTCATGATAGGTTCTCCTTAGTGTTGTCATAAATCAGAAATGATTTGAAGGCACACAACAATATTAACATGTACAAAAATATGGATGGCTGGAATCCTGTTCATGATTGAAAAAGCTGCAAGTCTGACTTGCACTATCACAACTCATTTTTGTGGCTATTATACAAATCAGATGTCTCTTCCAGCTATGCAACTACCAGGTGTCTAGTATGTGTCCATCTAATGGAAAAGAGCTGGATGCATCCTGATGCATCTGTCCACTCTCTGGCAGCATGGGACTGGCCATGTTGAGGAGTGGCTCCATTGCTTAAAGGGTAGGTTGGGGGTTAGCATTGGGAAATGTAACCAGAAAGCCTTAAGTACTTATTCATAGTTATGTCTATCAATGCAGGATCTCACTATTTATGAGTGAAAAGAGACATAGCTAACATCATTGTATTAAGGAAAACTGCTTGCATTTATCAATAAAAATTGTGTACAGCAGTATGTATATTGGGTAAAATGTGCACAAAAATGCACACACATGTTTATGCTATTTTAAAATTGACACAAAATGATAGGAAAGCATGATGGAATGAATTCAAATTAAAACAAAATGAAAAATTGACAGAAGCAGCCATTCCCTTTGCAGTGAGAACCACAGTTACTTAGTTTCAGTGTTTCTACAGTGTCAGGTACTCCTAAGTCAGTTGTTAAATTCAAAAGCAGTTTAGAAGCTGGACATGTTTAAAGGGAATCCATGTAGCAACAGCCTGTGCACATCAATGGCAGTTTCCATTTAATAGAGTATATTGAATTGTGACTTTGCAGTAGCAAAAAGAACCTGAGATTTTTTTCATTTTTGTGATTTTTGAGATCTCTTTGTGCTGCAGCTCTTTTTGCTATATTTTATTCTCTTCCTAAGAATGTTCAAACCCCAAGAGCCGAAGAAACTGTAGGGATAGGGAAAACTGGTGACAAAGGAGTGCCCTGTCTCTCATGAGCAGAATGTTTTTCTGCTTATCATCCCTGGGTACAAACCCAAAGTATATTTTGAAAGGAAAATACTGAACAAATATTGGGTTCATGACATACTTGGATTCAACCAAAAGTGGTAACTAATAAAAATGGGCTAGTCAGGCCCATCAGATGTCAAGAGCTTGAACCTCACTTTGTGGACAGCAATTATGTTGTATCTATATAGCAAAGCAGCATAAATGGCCATTACAAATCAATTAATTATCAGAGCTTGAAGTTACTAGAGATGGTGTCATGTAGTTTCCAGTCCTGACTAAAATATGATGTATGTCAATCTTTCTCTCTTTAACTGACTGTGATAATCCAGCACACAGTGTATTTTAAGCAGATGCCTATAGAGCAGATACAGTGGTACCTCGGGATACGAAATACCCAGGTTACGAAATTTTCGGGATACGAAAAAATCCCATAGGAAATAATTGTTCCGGGTTACGAATGTTTTTTCGGGATACGAAGAAAATTTTTGGTGCTTTTTTCGGCTTTTTCGCACGAAACGCGGCTTTTCCCCATTAGCGCCTATGGCAATTCGGCTTACGAAGGCTTTTCGGGTTACGAAAGCGGCCGCGGAACGAATTAATTTCGTAACCCGAGGCACCACTGTACTACAGTTTTGCTCAAGCCATATACTTTGGGAATGTCAGGCAATTTGCCACAAACTGAAACAAGCTTCATCCACTGATTTTCCAAAGGTGAACTATTAGGATGCATTCATCCAAACTCTGCTCTCTAGCTATTTTTATCACTGATGATCCTGTAAAAAATAGACAGTGGATAACAGGATACTGAAGCCAAATCTTTTATCATTTGCAAAAATTTACATATAGGGGAGCCAGTGAACATTGGCGCGTTACAGACCACCCCTTTGGGGCGGCCTGTAGGCGCTCCTTTCCCTGGTGTATCGGGGCCTCAGCTGCCACAATGGCAGCCTCCGAGGCCCCAATCTGCCGCTTTCCGGGCCACGAGGAAAGGGCAAAAGACCGCTTCCCCACGGCCTGGAAAGGGGTGTCCTCAGGGCGTCAAGCCCCGAGGACACCCAATGGCAGCGGGGAGGAGGAGAAAGGGCCCCTTTCTTCTCTGCGTCACTGGGTGCAGCCATCTAAACCTGGAAGGAGCTCCGAAACGGAGCTCCTTCGGGGGCCGCGGAAAGGGCGCACTAAGCGCCCTCGTGCGGCCCCACTACGTAACAACCACACCACCTCGTTTGGAGGCGGCACGGTCGTGATGTAGTCATGGCGGCGGCCGTGTGGAACGGCCACCGCCATTTTTTACGTGCTGAGCACATACTAGAGTTGGGGGGGGGGTGCGGAAGCGCTGCTGCTTCCTAACCCTAGTACGTGCTCAGCACGTACTTTAAGGCCCGTCTGTAACGGGCCTATGTGTGCATGAATAAATACACGTGAACACCAGGTATTTGATTGATTTTGTTAAAATTTGGCATATCTAATTTCTTTATATCAAAGGCTCCTTCACTTCCACCTTGCATTAAAAGCAGTGTAATGTGGTAGATATAAAAAGTTCATAGAACTTTAAACTGAATTATGCTACAATTACTATAGTCAGAAATCTGTAGATATTTTAGCACACCTAGCAGTTCAGAATGTGAGGGAGTGCCTCTCTCTGTGTACACTTGCTTAAACTAAGTTTTGCCTAAACTGTATTCTGCTGCTTGGAGCTATATGTTTCTTTTATTTCATTGTTTGTGTTGTTTTAAATTGCTCAAATTATGTTGGAGTCATTGCTTTTCTCCTGGTCTCAGACCGTTGCATATACAGTGGTGCCTCGGGTTACGAAATTAATTCGTTCCGTGGCACCGTTCGTAACCCGAAAAGCCTTCGTAAGCCGAATTGCCATAGGCGCTAATGGGGAAAAGCCGCGATTCCGTGCGAAAAAGCCGAAAAAAGCACCAAAAGTTTTTTCGTAACCCGAAAAAACATTCGTAACCCGGAACAATGTTTTCCTATGGGATTTTTTCGTATCCCGAAAATTTCGTAACCTGGGTATTTCGTATCCCGAGGTACCACTGTATGATGAACAGAGCTTGAAGATAATGGATGACATCCTGTTAGTGACATACACCAACATGCTTAGGTATGTATTTCTCTCTCTTTTTTAGTGTAGAGACCAAAACATACTTCCTGATGCAATTATCCCCCAACCCCCTAAACTCCTGCAAGCCCTCACACAGCCAGATGGAGGAGGGCAGATGTTGAGTGGCATGATCTGTGTACCTGTAGATAAATGCACAAAGTTCAGGATTCACTCTGGAATCCCCCAGGTGGCTTCCAGTTCCAGAGGTATGCCAGGGTCCTGGAACATGGTATTGTCTGTATTTGACCAGCTACAGGCACATAACCAGACACACTTCTACCACCCACCTCCTTTCCACTAAACTGCTGGGGAGGTGGGGGCGGGCAAAAGCAAGGTGAGCCCTGCAGGAGGAAATGTGAGCATATTTTCACCTGGACAAAACTGTATGCTACATCATCTCCTCGATTGGCCAATATCTTACAAATAATAGCATTATCTGTGACATGGTACTTTTGGTGGCAACAAAGACAAACCAATGTTCCATTTACGCCTCTTGTAAAGATGCATCTGCTTCCACCCCAGCACAAAAGAGGAGGAGGTTCCACATCATGTAGTTAATATTCATTAACTCCTTTTCTTCTCCCAGAAGAAGAAGAAGCTCCAAACGTTCTAGGATACCTCTTAAAAGGTCTAATGATGTCATTTGCTCTGGGGCACTCTATACATTTATACCATGAATGGCCAGAACAGACTGGCAGAATACGCTGGCTTTCTGGTAGCTTGGGGTCATGGCATACACATGATGCATTCCCCCAAGCTGGCAGGAAGCCACCGTGAAGCTGCCCAGGCATTTACACAGGGGCAGCTTTTTGGTGCTCCAGCAACGCGGCATTTAGACCCTGCACAATGAAGGAATGCTGAAAAGCTGCAGCAGTGGCAGAAAGCTTGCCTTTTTCCCATGTAAAAGGGAGCAGTATATTAACACTTTTTTGTACTGGAAAAAAGCCGGATGGGGCTGTGACGTGCAGTTGCCACAGCCCCGATCTGGTGCTCAAAGGGGCGGCATGACACTGCCCTTCGAGCCGGTATGCTTTGGCCCTAAATCTCTCTAGAACTATAGTATAAGTGTCTTTTGAACCATAGCTTTAAGGCACTCTATAGAACAATAGGACTGCAACTGGTGGGAAGATTATGGTGATTGTAGCCCAATTCTCTCTTGATTATATTTTCTGTGTTTACAAGAGGTGAGATTTCAGCATGGATATTTGAAACAATTTGTTCAAATTTCCAAAATATTACTTTATTTAAATATTCTAGAAAAAAACAAGCTCTTGTATTCTATTCCTATTAACATATTTGCATTATATGTTGTACAGTGAGCCAGTGTTGTCTTTGAGATCTATTTTATTCATAAACTGTGTTCATGACACAAATTTATTTGGAGTAGTCAAGGCTGTACAGAATGGAAACGATACAAAGGGACCTAACAACACTTGATAAATTGGCAGCCTAATCTAATGACTTTCAAATATTCCATCTGCAGTGCTTCATCTTCCATTTGTCAGCACTTGGAATGACTCTTGCATGTTGATTTCTTGTAAATAATCTAAAGGCTCTAGAAAACTCTTAAATACTTCCACTCACTGCCCATTCCAAAGCCAAAAATATTAAGAAACAATAACATTTTTGAAAGATGATATATTAATTTCAAAAAGTAAACTAATGGACTGGATGTGAGTCAACTAACTGAAGCTGAATTCAGACAAGGCAGAAATAATGTCCATTGGGCTTCTGTTACATATACATGTTTTGTGTGTGAATTGTATTCCCCATGTAATTCCAGTTCACAACAGTGCTCTTGGATTTGGCATTATCTCTGGATACCCAGATGGTGTCAGTAGCCAGGGGCATTTCTCATGAGCTTCAGCTGAGGCACCAGCTGACTCCTCTCCTGGAGAAAAAAAGACCTGGCCACAGCCTTTCATGATGCAGCATCCAGATTAGATTACTGTTATGAACTCTGCATGCAACAACATTTAAAAGGTTGGAAACAACATCTGGGTCACAGCATTTTGAACCAAGTGTAAACTGTTGTGCTTTGGAAGGTGTATATAATTCTGAGCTGGTTCCAACTCCATTTCATAATTTATTTTGTTTCTGGTCAGGACTACCTCCTCCCACTTTCAACATACTGAGAGGCCAGAATAGATGTGGCAGGTTTGGACAATAAAAGGCTTGTTCAGTTGTAGTGCCTCATTGTGGGATATTCTCACCAAAGAAGCTTTATTGGTGTAGTTTAGGAACTTGCTATGGGTTTTACTGTTTGGTGTTTTGAATTAATGTTTTTATTGTTGTCTTATCACAGTATTATTAGCTGTGTGGAGGGGCTTTAGTTCAAACCCTGTGATAGAAATCAGCATATAGTTCAGAGCACCAGATCTGCATGCAAAAAAGTTCCCAAATACAATCACTGGCATCTCCTTGTAGGGTGGGAAAACACTGCTGCATGTGATACTTTAAGAACTGTAATGTAGTATAAGAATGATCAATAGTTTGACATCATATAATGTGGCCGCCAGTTCTTCTAAACAGTTTAATAAATAACTGTAAAATCAACTGGCCACCCTGTTCCTTCCCAAAAGCACTGTGAATGGCCTTCTTGATAAATGACAAGGAGTATGGAAACTCAGTGGGAATAGGGATGGTACTGAAAGTGCTTGCATTTGCAGTAATCAGAAAAGAAAAAGTTCTTACTGTTAGTATCTTTGCCTCCACTGATGCCACCGGTGTTATTCAGTCTCACTGTTTATACTTGTTTTGTTTTTACATTTTTGCAAATGTTGACATAAACAACACAGGGGAGGAGGAAATAACACCAAAGCTATTCCCTTAGTACTGTTGGCATTTGGGTTACATTAGGCATTGGCAGTTTACTGATGGGAATGCAAATATCAGCACTTAGGTCTTAAATTATTTGGAAAATCTAGTCACACGTTTACTGCTGCTTCCCCTTGGGATGCTTGACAGAAACAGTTTGGAATGCTCTGGAGTAAATCATAACTACTTCTAAGGCTAAACAGAGTTGGGGAAAGTTATAATAGCATCCTTCTTATAAGGGAACTTGGGAGAGCCAAGGATCCTGCAATATAATTCTCACAAAGTTAGTAGCAGACATCCTTCTTTGTGTAATGTTTGTGCTGAGTTAAATGTAACTTACTGTGGTTACAAAAATGCAGTTGTAGGGTTTCTAATATACGGTACAAAGCATCTGCTGATATTCACAACAACAGGAATTTCTGCCAAATTGTGCAGATGTTCCAAAAGGTATACACAGGTAAGTGTTAAGCTAAGGAAAAATGCCCCCTTTCAAAAGCCCCCTCCTTTCTCAGCTTCATGTGCTTTCTGACAAAAAGAAAGGACATTTCAGATGTTTTCATATATATATATATATATATATATATATATATAATTTATATCTTGCTATTCTGTCAATATAGGATCCAAGGTGTCTCACAATATAGATGAGGACAAATGAAACTCTTGGCCCGTTCCGCACAGGCCTTTGCGATGCCCCCGTCACGTGCTAGGGGTTGGCCGAGGACCTAGAGTCCATACTGGCCTCAACCCTAGCACGTGCCGGGGGCGTAAAAATAGCCGTGCCCTATACACACCGGCGTGGCCATTTTTACGCGTCGGATGCTTAGCGTCCGCACGTAGCATCACGAAAATGACACGTCGAGTGCGCCATTGGCGCCTCGTCGCATCATTTCCGCGACGCAAGAAGAAGCGCCATTTTGGAGCTTCTTTTTAGCTCCACCAGGAAGCCTCACGGTTTGGCCGCTGGGGCTTCTCGGTGCAGCTAATGACGGCGCAGGCAGAGTGCTGCTTTTCAGCACTCTGTATCACGCCCAGGTGGTTTTCTCTGCTGCTAGTGATCATTTTATTTCACCATCATATCCTAGAAAGAAACTATAGTAATGATACTGGGTCAGTCTGGAGGGAACTCTGGGTAAGTCTGGGTCAGTCTGAGTCATTCTGGAGTGGAAATGGTAATATACAGATCAGTCTCTTTATTATATCTAATGTTTGTTGTTGCTATCTACCTTCAAGTCATTTCCAACTTTATGGCAACCCTAAGGTGAACCTGTCATGGGGTTTCTTGGCAAGATTTGTTCAGAGGAGGGTTGCCATTGCCTTCCCCTAAGGGTGAGTGTGTGATTTATAATTACTTAAAGTAGAACCTTTAAATAATTAAAATTTCAATTAGTTGTGGCTAACAACTATACATTCAAGGGTATACTCCTAAATCAGGCCATTGCTGGATATAGTCCTAATACCTATCTGTCCCATCTATATATGAAGGTAATGGAGCCCTGTATACAGAAATTATCTGGGACTGGTAACATTGGAAACTGACTTGTACCAAGTTGGACTATTTGTCCATCTTCCCTAGGGTTATCTATTTCATGGGCTGGAGTCATGCAGCTCTCCAGTTTTTGTTGGATTGCAACTTCCAGAAGTTGTCACTGTCGGCTATGTTTGCTAGGGCTACTGGAACTTGTAGTCTACAACAGCTGGAGAGCTACATGATTCCCAGACCTGATGTATAGGATTTTTTTTATTGGAATACATGCTAGACTTAATTATTACTGTCTCCTGAGAGATGTTGTATAGCTGTACCTGCTATAAAGTGTGAAGATCAACAGCATCAACAACTTGAAGATCTGGAATTTTAAAAGCCAGTAAAATGTGTATTATGTTTCTTCCACTGCTAACAGAGGTACATCAGCCCTACCGATTCACATGGGAGCTTAAAAGCTTTAGTGTATAGTTGAAAATGCCTGCACTTTATAAGATTTTTCTTTTCAGGAGTTTCAAGCCAATTTAACAGAAACAATTCATTTATTAGTTCTCTCATATACAGTATGTGGGAAACTTTCCAAGAAGAGTTCCAGCACACTTCATTCTTTTGAGGGTTGTCCTTCAGGGAGAAAGGCTGAACTGTTAAGATATAGCCTTACTTGATGCCATATTATACTTCAGGACTTTTGTGTAATTGCCGTTTATTTCAGCAGAAAGAAGAGATTGGGATCAGAGGATATCAGCAAAACCTCAAGGCCATAATGAGAACCATGTACCATTGTTCTGTAGTGTAAATATTTCTATTGAAGAAGGTTTTTTTAATAAGTGAAATGTTCACTAATGTGGCAATATGTGTATACTGATGGAGAACCTATATATAGTTGAGACCCCTGAATATGTGTTGTGACCCTCTGTATTCTGCATACAGACAAACATGGCAGCCTCACATCAGTGAGGACTTAGGTCTGGATGTCTGTAACTGAGGGAATACTTTGCTTTCCCCCCATCACTGTAGCATTTTTAAAGTTTCCACTTAGATGCAAGAAATCATTCTTTGCTTTTTGAGGAAGTGGTAAATGATGCTATTGGGCCAGGACTCAAAATACTCCTTGATTTGTGACTCCTGTCTTTACCTCAGATGATACGATAAAGGCAAGCATAAACCTCTCAGAGGCTAAATTTTCACAATTTGGGGTTTGATGCTGGAATTAGAAAGCCAAATAAGTTGGAAAGGATAAAGAAAGGAAAGACCCAGCAAGAATACAGCTTGAGAGAGTTAATGATTTGGGGACTAGAAACTTTGAATAGTTTGAAACTAATATTTATCAGCGAGATCCATGAAGTTAAGGATTCCTCATTCATTTTAACCACTTCACATTTATCCTGGTTCTGATTAGAATCCAATCCTCCTATTCTTCTCTCTATATGCCTAGAATTTACAGAGGGAAGGAAGCTCCCATTGACATCATTGTTATTCACTTCCAAATAACAGGAAAGGGGGATTCCAGTTGGGTCCTTGGGAGGGACAACGGGTTTGAGTTCCTCCTCACATGCTGTGGTACTGATGTGACTGCACTTGCCCCATGAAAGCTTGTCCAGTTATGCAAAGAAAAACTACTTGAGAAAAGTCATTGCTAATTACACCCACATTTACTGGAGCCATTAGGACATGAAAACTCGAATGAAAGGAAGGTTGCAAAATACAGCACTTTTATCTTGATTTTACTTTGTCTACACTAGGCAAGTACTTTTATGATTATTTTAACTACCTTATTTTAATAAATATGATGCTTATATCTTTCTTGCTTTCCAGAAAAATGTAGCATTTTCTCCTCTCAAAAGGGTAGGAAACAATTGTAAGTGCTCCCTTCAGTTTTCTGAATCCATCTATCCATGTTACACACATACTGCGAATTCCAAAGTTCGGGGGACAAAAAAGGAAACTAATGTATAAAAGTCTAAAGACTAAGTAGCTGAATAAAACAATATTATTCACAATGAATAATTCATACAACAAGCCCAGCTGATTTCAATGAAGAGATTGCCTATTATTGGAAAATATTCACTACATACTATTTGTGAATAATTATAGATGCATAATCTATGAGTTTTATTTCATATTGAATAATTCAACAGTTCATTCTGAAAAATTTGGACAGTGTGCAAATATGAGACATGATCTAAGCAAAGGTAGGCACTTAATAACTATTGAATTCAACAGAAACATGCTTATGCATTATATATAAAATCATAGAGTTGTAAGAGACCATAAGGACCATCCAGTTCAACCCCATGCTGTGCAGGAACTCTCAATTAAAGCATCCCCGGCAGATGGTCATCCAGCCTCTGTTTAAAGACCTCTAAGGAAGGAGACTCCAAGGAAGGAGACTCCACCACACTCACTATGTAATGATTCACTTCCCCTTTTCTTTAACTGCTATCAAGTTTATTATTTTGTATACACCTCACTCTTCCTCATAAGAACTCAAAACATCTGAGCAATGGAAATGGGAACAGTGAAGCAAACTATGTCGGGGTACAGACCGTGGAGGCACCTCTCTTTGCTCCTCAGCAACC
This sequence comes from Sceloporus undulatus, assembly GCF_019175285.1. Taxonomy (NCBI): domain Eukaryota; kingdom Metazoa; phylum Chordata; class Lepidosauria; order Squamata; family Phrynosomatidae; genus Sceloporus; species Sceloporus undulatus. The sequence goes on along the minus strand of NC_056523.1, from coordinate 113,874,367 downwards.
AAACTGTGCGATGCTGCTGCCCAGCAACAAAGAAGCATTAAAAAGCCAGTTCTTTTTGCAGCACAGTTGCGCTGCTGCAAACCTACATAGACGTCCCGATGGCATCGCAGCTGCGCAGTGCTGTTTGGAAGCTGCGCAGCTGTACACGCTGTGTGGGTGGTGCTGCGCAGCTGCAACACCCTCATCATGTGCTAGGGTTGCAGGGCATGTGCACGCATGGTCCCAAGGCAACCCTAGCACGTAATGGGCATGGGGCAAAGGGCCTGTCTATACAGGGCCTAAGTTGTGAAAGGTGGTTCAAAGTGTTTTTAAAAGACATGGATTGCATTGTATTTGGTGAAATATTGCATCACCACCAAATCCACGGTTAAGATAGGTTCAAAACACACTTCTGAAATAATTCAGTTTGAGACTGTTTTAACTGCCGTGGCTCAAGGCTAGTGAATTCTGGAAACTGTAGTTTTGTGAGACATTTATCCTTCTCTGTCAGACAGCTCTGTTGCCACAATAAACTACAATTACCAGGACTCTCTAGCATTGAGATAGGGCTGTTAAAGCAGTCTCAAACTGGATTATTTCTGCAGTGTGTTTTGGACCATAGTCTCCATATAGCTCCAGCCTCTTGATTTGTAAGATAATATGAAGATATCCATTACACAGCCTCCAAATGTTCCAATTTGGCAAGGGCAGTCCCAAGTAATCCTCTGTCATCCCATTTTTTCCACTGCTTTTAAATGACAATATCCTGTATTTCGTTGTCAGGAATAAACTGTCCTGTACTGTACTGTAATTAAATCCACTGCTTTTAAAATGTCCCAATACCTTTCTCTTACTTTCACTTTCCCCCTTTGTCCTCAGCTTACTTCAATTTCTCCAAACTGAGTTTAAAGTGCAAAGGTAGTCTGCATTAACTCAACTGGGTCAGAGGGAGAAAAGGGTTAAAACTTTGCCCTTTCCAGTAGGTTCAAGTAAATGCAGACTCCTGCAGTTTCTCCTAGCATGTCATTCTTCATTACTAACTTGAGCCGCCTTTACTACATTCAGATGTTGCTTGAACAACATGTGTCCTGGTTGTCATCTGTGAAATGTTGGAGACAATATCCTGATGCTTCTTTACGCAGAGGTAGGCAACTAACCAATGTCTAGAGACCATATACATCCTTCACTGGACCTTGCAGGGCCCCCATTTTGCAATGTTTTATACTGAGTTTAGATTTCATCACTTCCTGGTGGGGAAAAGAGCCTCTCCTGATGAAATTCCCTACCCCTTACATAGTGTGAAAAGGGACAGGGGATGCTACATTGCATCCCTAGGAGTCTCATATATGACTCATGGACCACTTTTCCCTAACCTTGACCTAAACAGATCTGGGATCAGACCAAGCTCAACAAGGCAAGCTAAATCATATTTCACTGTACTTTGAGCATCTCAAGTACTATGCCTCCACTTGGAGTCTATCCTTTCAGTTTTGGGGGAACAGGGATAGGAAAAAATGTCCATTTAAGGAATCATATTATTTATAGAGATGAGCTCAAATGGCAGTGTCTTGTGATTCTGAGTAGCCAACGCAAGGAAGGCACACCCAATTGGTACCAGGCCAGATCTGAAAGCTGGAGACAATGTCTCTGGGTGACAAGGACTCCTATACTGTGACCCTCCATCCTATGCTGTTATTCAGGCAGATGAGAGACTTTTTTTTACAGTGATAGTCTGCATGTATATATCTTCCACTCCACCAAATGCATCTGAGTAAGTAGACTGAAGTCTATGAAAGCTCATGCTAGCTTCTGTCTTTCAGTTAGTCTCAAAGGTGCTGTAAGATCTCTCTACATACTGATTCCACAGACTAACATGGCTATATCTTTGAATTCTACCACCTGTGTGTGTGTGTGCGCGCGTGCACTGTGAACATAAGGATCTGAAAATTAATCTCTTATACACATTAATATATACATGCGCACAAATGCACAGAAGTATATGTATGTGTGTAAATTTAACAAGGCTCTGGCTACAACTGCACTTCAGAATTAATGCAGTGTGACATGGCTTTAACTCCCATGCCTCTATCCTATGGAATCCAAGGATTTGAAGCTTGGTGTGAGAGAATTCTAAACATCTCACAAAACTACAAATCCCAGGATTGCATAGCATTGAGCCATGGCAGTTAAAGTGGTGTCAAACTGCATTATTTCTGTAGTGCAGATGCAGCCTCTGTGTCATCAAACGTATGGAAAGTGCAACCAGGATCTACACCAACCAGCAAACTACCACCCTCTTTTTGATGGTTATTAAAAATAAACAACAACCCATGAACAACTGCAGGAATTACACACTAACTGATTGCTTCTACCAGGAGCAATCAAATTGGAGTGCTGTGTAACAGGAGTGAGACTGACAATACAAACAAGAACACTCCAGGAGGGAACTCTTCCCAGCAACCAAGGGGATTTGATGTCTAGAGATATAATTTCAAAGAAATTATTAAGTTTTCTTAACTCCACAGCAGTTACTTGTACTGGAGGAAATTATATTTTAAAAAATCAGCAGGGTTTTCCTTTCTTTTAAAGAAAAAAGTGTTTGGTTCCTTACAGAAAACATAAACCAGAGGTGCAGATTGCTTTTTAAAAAGTGTGACTGTGGTATGAAAAAGCTGCTGCTGTCCATGATGCATGTGCTTGTTTCTTTTGTCTCATTATAAACTCCGTGTGTGTCTTTTTGAAGCACCAGGGGGAAAGTTTTGACAAGAATAGGGATGGAAATAATATTCCAAAATATTTCCCCAAAAATATATTTAAAGGGGGGGGGGTTGCAACTGAGGAGAATATTCAGCCCCCAAACTCTGGAACGACCTGCCGGATGAGATCCGTCAGATAACATCATTAGACAGCTTTTAAAAAGTGGTCAAGACGGATCTCTTCCGGCAGGCCTTTCCAGAATAACCATCCCGGCCCAGGTTCCCTGATTCCCTCATTCCTCCCGTGGCCCCATCTTAGTGATGGTGAGGATCAACAGAGGGATATCAGGGTTTTTAGTTTTAATTGCTGTTTTTATGCTTGATACTGTGTTTTTAATATGTTATACTGTTTAATACTGTCTTAAGGGTGGAGGGATAAAGTGTTTTTAATTGTCATATTTTATATTTTACTGTTGTCAACCGCCCAGATTGGTTTGCCATAGGGCAGTATACAAATAAATATTATTATTATTATTATTCTGCACAAATTTCACCTTCTTTGCACATGAAACAGCATTTTCTGCACAGAAAATATTTCCTGTACAAAAAAATGTGCAAAATTTGCAAAGAACAAGCCCTGAAGAATTTTTGAAGAATTTCTCACAGAAAATTGTGAGAAAAAAATTGGTAAAATTACTGCTTCCTTTGAAAATTATAATACCAAATAATTACAAGCAAAGAGAATAGAAGGTTGACACCAAACTAGGGGGAGTAGCTAATACCCCAGAGGACAGGATCAAAATTCAAGATGACCTGAATAGACTAGAAAGCTGAGCCAAAGCAAACAAAATGAAATTCAACATGGAGAAATGTAAGGTATGGCACTTAGGGCGGAAAAATGAAATGCACAGATATAGGATGGGCGACACCTTGCTGAATGAAACTATGGCATGTTACAGACAGCCCAGAAGAGGCAGTCTTGCACCACCGCCAGTTGCAGCGTCCGGGAACCACAGCAGCCAAACGGCGTGGTTCCCGGACGCTGCAAAGAAGTAGCACGATTTTTGCGCTCCTTCCTGCAGCCCGGAAAAGACACCGCAAGTGCCAAAGTGTGCACTCATGGTGTCACTTCTGCCGCACGATGTGGGGACGCAGAGCGTCCGCTATGTCAAAATGGCGGCACCCATCTGTATGCGGCGCCGCCATTTTGACGTAGTCATTACACGCGAAGGGCAAGGCGCGTCAGGAAGCACCGGCCCTCACGTGTAATGACGGCGCGATGATGGTGCCTCATGAGCCCGTCTGTAATGCGCCAACATGTGAAAGGGATCTGGGAGTCCAAGTAAACCACAAGTTGAACATGAGTCAACAGTGTGATGCAGCAGCTAAAAAGGCCAATGTGATTTTAGGCTGCAACGATAGAAGTATAGTGTCTAGATCAAGAGAAGTAATAGTGCCACTATATTCTGCTCTGGTCAGGCCCCACCTGGAATATTGTGTCCAGTTCTGGGCACCACAATTTAAAAAGGATGTGGAAAAACTGGAGCATGTCTAAAGGAGGGTGACTAAAATGGTGAAGGGTCTGGAAGCCATGCCCTATGAGGAAAGAGGGAGCTGGGGATATTCAGCCTAGAGAAGAGAAGGTTAAGAGGTGATATGATAGACCTGTTTAAATATTTGAAAGGATGTCATATTGAGGAAGGAGCAAGTTTGTTTTCTGCTGCTCCAGATATTAGGACCCGGAACAATGGATGCAAGCTTCAGCAAAAGAGATTTCACCTCAACATTAGGAAGAACTTCCTGACAGTAAGGGCTGTCCGATAGTGGAACACACTCCCTTGGAGAGTGGTGGAGTCTCCTTCCTTGGAGGTCTTTAAACAGAGGCTGGATGGCCATCTGTCGGGAATGCTTTGATTTGGATTTCCTGCATGGCAGGGGGTTGGACAGGATGGCCCTTGCGGTCTGTTCTAACCCCATTATTCTATGATTCTAGGTTAGAAAACTATACATGGGCACTACCATGAGCCAAGAAGGAGTACAGAAGCACATTGTTCCAACTGGTCAGAATAGAAAGGCCTCTGAAGAAGGAATAGTAATTCTACAATATGTTGGATATAATAACTAATCACTTTAAAGTTTCCTGGAAATATATGGCTGTCTCCATCAACATTCTGTTTTACAACTGCACACAAGTTACTAAGTGGGAGTACTCACAGTAGAAAACAGAATGTAAAATCCATTACACAGCTGATAAACCTGATTCATTTCTTATCCCCTTCCTCTGTCTGGAAGGATCCAAGCTTTTAAAAAGCAGTATGATACAGTGTGCCAGATTTATTGTTATGCCAATGCACCAAAAATGACTATGCCTGTTTAGCTGAAGAGTCTGAGTGAGGTTGCAATCAACAAAAATCATATCGTTGAAATGAAATTAAATGCCTCAGGATTTCTCTTTAATGTATAATTTAATCTCAGTCTTCTGACTGTACATCAGATGGCAGTGTCTATATACCAGCAATGTTGTCACTTCCTTCAACTTTAGGTTTTGGGTTTTGAAAAATCCATTTTGGATAGATTTTGGGGTCCTTTTTTTCCTGAAAAATTAAAAATATTCTTTCAGATTGATAAATAGTGGTATTGAAACCATCACTCTATTCTTACTACAGAAATTGATTGATTGATTGATTGATTGATTTTGCACAAGTATTTTCTCTGTTTGAATACACTGATGTTAAACCCTCTTGGGTGAAATTCACTGGAGCACAACAATATTCCAGAGTAGGAGGCATCCAGAACTATGAATCTCCATCTGTTAAATTCATATGAACTATTGATGTACTAGGTTTGTACCATCATATTTAATAAACTTTAGACTGTCCAGTGAAAGAACTCTTATGTACCACATGTGATTTCAGGTGGATTAATGTGACTGTTGCTTTTATGTAAAGGAGCAAATGTGAAATTTGTTGTTATGTGCCATCAAATTGGCTTCATATTTTGGCGAGCCTATAATAAGAAACTGCCAAGAGACCAGATTCACATTATCACATAATATCACATAATACGATATGCAAAATACATTCTCCAAATCAGCCATTCTAGGAATAATCTTCTGCTCACAGAAACATATTACTTTTTATTATTCACAGAAATTGCTTTTCAATATGTAGCCATTTGCCATTCATAATTCATTTATGATCATAGGAATACTGTTAAAACTTTAATGTCTTTGATACAATCTCATGACTTCACTTCAGAGTTTGGAACCCATGTAGTTTGGTTAAAGAAAGAGGGGGCAGGCAGTTATAGTCTGACAATATCTGGAGAGCTACATGATCACCACCACAGTTTTTACAACCAAAGCTCAGAAGTAATGTATAGCAAGTATTAACATTACAGTGTTGTGTGCATGGATAAAATAAATAAATTACAAATATTTCTTTAAATAAGTTGTTGTTAACTGCCTTTGCGTCAATCTCAACCATGGCGACCTTGCTGATGAGACATCTCTAAGACCCCTTGTCCTCCACTCCTCTGCCCAACTCCTGCAAACTCATACTCATGCTCTCTTTAATGGAGTCCATCCATCTAGCATGCAGCCTTCCTGTTTTTCTACTTCCCTTCTCCTTTCCTAGCATTATTGTTTTTTCTAATGATTCATGTCTTCTCATGATGCATCCAAAGTATGCTTGCCTAAGTTTTTGTCATCTTGGCTTCCAGGGAGATCTCAGGTTTGGTGTGCTCTAGGAACCATTTGTTTGTCTTCTTGGTCATCTACGGGATGCTCAGCACTCCTCTTCAGCACCACATCTCAAATGCATTTATTTTCTTCCTATCTGCTTTCTTCACTGTCCAGCTCTCACATCTATACATGTTAATGGAGAATATGATGGCTTGTATGATTCTAACTTCAGTGCTGAGTTGCTTAGTTTTGCATTTTAGAATCTTTTCTAGTTCTTTCATAGCACCTCTCACCAGTCTTAATCTTCCTCTGATTTCCTGGCTCCAGTCCCCATTTCTATCAGTATTTGGTCCCAGATATGAGAACTCTTTTACTATTTCTATTTCCTCATTGTCTAGTTTGAATGTATGTATCTTCTTCATGGTCATTATTTTTGTTTTCTTTATTTTCAACACTAAGCCTGCCTTTGCACTCTCTTCTTTGATCTTCCTTAGGAGTTGCTCAAAGTCGGTGAGGTTTTCTGGTGTCGTCAGCATATTTCAGATTATTGATATTCCTTCCTCCTATTTTCACTCCTCCTTCTTCTGTGTTCAAGCCTGCTTTCCTTACAATATGTTCTCCATATACATTCAACAGGTAGGGCAATAAGATGCAGTCTTGTCTGACCCCTTTGCCAATTGGGAACCATTCTGTTTCTCTGTGTTCTCTTCTGACAGTAGCCTCTTGTCCTGAGTAGAGATTCCTCATCAGGACTATCAGATGTGTTGGAACTGCCATGTCTTTATGGACGTTGTATACCTTTCATGATCTATGCAGTCAAAGGCTTTGCTATAGTTATAAAGCACATACTGATTTTCTTTTGGAATTCCTTAGTGCACTCAACCAGCCATCGTATATTTACAATGTGGTCCCTTGTGCCTCTTCCTTTCTGAACTTTGCTTGAACCTCTGGGATCTCCCTTTCCATGTATGGTTGGAGCCTATGTTGCAGAATTTTGAGCATGATTTTGCTTGCATGGTAGATCAGTGCTATGATCCTATAGTTGCTGCATTCTCTTGTGTCTCCTTTTTTATGGCTGGAGATATTTATTGATTGCTTCCAATTTGTTGGCCATAATTTTGTTTTCCATATCTGTTGACATATGTTGGTTAGCACTAGAGTTCACTCTGTCAATGTGGATTGCAGCAGTTCTATTGGAATATCATCTGTTCTTGAAGACTTATTTTTTGCAATTTCCCTTATTGCAGATTCCACCTCACTTTTTAGAATTTGAGGCTCATCTCCATATGACTTTTCATTCCATGTGTCCTTCATGTTGTCATCTCTTTCATATAACTCTTCTGTGTATTGCATCCAGCGTCTTTTTATTCCTTCCAGGTACTTAAATAGCTAGAAGTACTGTACCATCTACTTAAATTAGTACCTAAATTATTACTTAAATAAGTAATAATATTACTTAAATAAGTACCATCTACTAATTAATCTTAAAGCATTGTATTTTAAGGAGTTATTTGGGGTAATCTTAGGCACTGTATTATTATTATTATTATTATATTAAAAAAGAAGTAACTTAGGTCTAGTCCACACTGCAGAAATAATCCAGTTTGAGACGGCTTTAAATGCCCTGGCTCAGTGCTAGGGAATCCTGGGAATTGTAGTTTATTGTGGAAGAGAAGGCTAAATGTCTCACAAAACTACAGTCCCTAAATTCCCTAGCATTGAGCCAGAGCAGTTCAAGCGGTCTCAAACTGCATTATTTCTGCATTGTGTTTCAGACCTAGGTGACTAAATAAGAGTTCACATGTCAGCAACATGTTTATAATACATTACTCTTGTCATGCCAAGTGATTACCAATGTCAAAGAGTTACTTTATAAAAAACAGCAAGTACTGAGTAATGAATTTTTAAAAAAATTGCTCATGCTCTCTAAAAAAAAACCACATCTTCCCTTCAGAAATTACTGTCTTTTCCATACATCATTCAGGGGTCACTACTCTAAAAAGAAATGGAAAATATTTATCTCTGATCTGAAGTGTGAAGTAGCCCAACAATCCAACTAGAAATGGCACATACTTGTTTGCCTCCCTTTAAAAAACAAATAAACAGAAAAGCAGCCTCAGGAGGCATCTCCAGACATTTTCCACTTGAAAGTTGTTTCCCTGGTTGCTTTACCACTTGTGGGGAATAAAAGAATAGGAACCCAGAAGTTTTTCCTTACAGAACAAATGCCAGTTTATGGAATGTATTGAGTAGAAAAACACCTGGAGGGGAAGGATTAAACAGCCTCCTCTTCAAATTTGCCTTCACTTAAACTTTTGGCATCCTGTGGCTACTTTTAAAAAGTCTTGAGAAAATATAGGAGAACACCCACCCATCCACCCACAAAGTTATGACTAAATACAATTAAATATTTGAATCAGGATCTCACATCATTTCTCAAATACAAGATGCTATCTGTGATCGCTATATCTGCTTCTATTTCCAATTCCATGAAAATCTGGAGCACAGATTTTACAATAGGATTCACATCATAGGCGGGGTACAGATGGCAGTAAAGGGGCGGTCCGCAGCCGCCCCTTTTCTTGCCGGGTTGGAGGCAGGGGAGCCTCATCGGCAGCCCCTGTAGCTCCAACCCAGCAATTTTCCAGGCCGTGGGAAAATGGCAAAACGTCGCTTCCCAGTGGCATGGAAAAGGGTGTCCATGGGGCTTCATGCCACTCGGCCCCTTTCTCCCTGGCTTCGTTCCTGCAGCAATCTAGTTGCCATGGGAACGCGGCACCCTCCCAGAAGGAGTTTCGTTTCGGAGCTCCTTCTCATGCTGCAAATAGGGCGCCCTAAGCACCCTCCAGTGGCACAATGATGTCAGGTGTGCGTGGGTCCATTTGGATGTAGCGTGCATGTGACGGCATCGGCACACACTGCATATGGATGGTGCCATGCCATGTGGTTGGTGCGCGCTCCCCAGCCCTACTTTTGGCCCCAGCACGGCACTTTCGTCTGTACTGGGCCTTAATTTTTCCATTGCAACACACTGGATGATCTTGAGCAAGTCACACACTCTCAGCTTCAAAGGGAGACAAAAGCAACCCCCCCCCAAGCCATTGACAAATGTCTAACCATGCCAGCCTTTGATGCTGACCCATGTGTATATACCTATGACATATACTATGCTATATAAGATGTGGTGAGAGCCAATATGGCGTAGTGGTTTCAACATTGGACTATGACTCTGGAGACCAGGTTCTATTTCCAGCTCAGCCATGAAACCCACTAGGTAGCTTTGAACAAGTCACATGCTCTCAGCCTCAGGGAATTGCAGTGGCAATGGCAAACCTCCTCTTAACAAATCTTGTCAAGAAAACCCCATGATACGCTCGCCTTAAGGTCGTCATAAGTCAGAAAAGACTAGAAAGCACAGAACAACAACATATATGTGCCATGTGCTATAACTATACCATGGTATTAATATGTGTCTTCTAGTCAGTTCCAACAACCAATATCTCTCCCAGAGGACCACATCAGAGGTCAGCCTGGTGGAGTACTTGCCAAAAGGCTCCTCACTAACTCTCCAGCCCCCCTGATCTCCTATTCTTTGGGGAGCCATTTTGCCAGGATTACTCCATTCAGCATACAAACAGCAAAAGTGTGTGTGTGTGTGTGTGTGTGTGAGAGAGAGAGAGAGAGAGAGACCATAATTTGGGCAGAGTTGCTCTCAAGTGCAAGATAACTGTGGGACCCACAGTTGCTGCTGCTGAGGTTAGCAACAGTGGTGTTAAGTTGTAAATGAGAGGCATAAACTGTTGAGACAGTTGCCCTGGAGAGAGAGAATGGGATGGGAGAAAAGGAGTGAGAGAGAAGGAAAGAAACCCCAGGTTAAAATTTAGAAAAGATAAAGGCTGCAAGAGTGTGGGCTGGGGCTGGAGGAAGGCGGAGGAACAGGAACAGGGTGAGACTCACACTCCTGCACAAAGAGAGACAGAGGGACGAAAGAGAGAGAAAATGAGCCATGCACTTAACCAGCAGCAGGAAGAAAAGCTTCAAACAGCTGATTTCCCCCTTGCTTTCAGTCCCTGCCTGTCGTTTTACTAGCACACCAGAGACTACTATCTGGGTATTATCTGAAAAGATGTGGAGCAAAGGAGAGTCTGAAGGGCTCCAGACTTTAGGGATTGTGGTGGTGATTTGCTCCTCTCTGAAACTTTTGCACTACCTTGGACTAATTGACTTATCAGATGGTAAGAGAACCTCCAAGTTTTACCAGCTCCTCTATAATACTTCCATATAGGTGTTTATATATATATATAGATAGATAGATAGATAGAGAGAGAGAGAGAGAGAGAGAGTAGCAATCTGAGTTGACAACCCTGTACCCAGCTACACCAGGGGTAATCCTCACTGAAATCAGGGGGGACTTACCTCTCAGTAGACAGGTATAGGATTGCATTGTGAGCAAGACCAGCTCATCTTTTTCTTACGGCTGTTTCTTTTTCACATCTTTCTCCAGCTTCATTCTGCAGTGCTGAATTTTGTGTTGTGCTCTGGCAAGCTTCTGGAATTCCTGTTGAGTGGTGTGTTTTATGTTGTGTGTATGTGTGCTCTTTTTCCAGTTCTGAAGCTGTTAGATATCTTCCAGTAAATACTGCTTCACCATCACTCACCTCCTGTCTGGCAGATTGTATTTCGTTTGAGTTAATTGTCAAGTAACTAATTCTTAGGACTCTGAGGTATGCATAATGCATGTTAAGGTATAGAGAAGTAGTACTAGTTACTGCTTATCTGCTTGAGCCCAAATGTGTGTACTCACAAGCAGGTCCTGGGCTTTATACAATGGCATGTTTTCCTTTCCACCAAATACATTTTAGAGGCTTTAAAAATTAAATGACAGATGGCCACCCTCTACAACTCAGAGACAAGCAGCAACTCGGAGACAAGCAGTGACTTCACATTGTAAAATAAGCCCCCTCCTATTTTTTATTTGAAATATAAGAGATTGATTTGTTTTTATCTCACAATGTTGGGGGAGGGTATGTTGTTCATGTTGCCACAAAGTTTAGCAACTATGATTATTTTCTTCTAGGACATGCTCATGAAATACATTTTTAAAAAATCCATTTATTTTCACAAAAGTGAGTACTTAAAATTAAAGTATAAGTAGGCAATCCCTCCCTAGGTTTACAGGTCTTGGAGGAGCCACTAACTAATAAATATGTTAAGTTTACTTTACTGAGTACCTGAGTACAATAAAAGCAGTCTTTTTTCATAGGAAGGTTACATATGAATGTATTAAGAAAAGCTTAAACAGGAAATGAATGATAGACTATCTATCTATCTATCTATCTGGGTGAAATTACAATGTGTATACTTAACTTTGGAAGAAACCCTGCAGTACTTTGGTAAGTTCATTTTGGTGTACATGTGCATATGATTACACAGATAAAAATTTGTCCCTTTCTTTATCAAGTAGAGCAAAACTGTAAGAATGCTGATAGTAATTCCTATATTTAAACCAGTTCTATAATGCTCTATAAGGGTTAAGAACGGCCTTAGATGAAAAACAGGGGGAAAGTATTCTAAAGATCTGTACATTTTTAATCTACAATGATTAACTAGGTCTACATTGATCTAGGTATAGATTGCCCAAAGGTTTATATTCATTACAAATCATTTTCAATTTTTCCCATTTTAAACACATTAGATCAATTTACCCTGATAGGAAATAAAACCCATTGAGAAGTCTGCAGAATAAAACAAAATTGTCATTAATAGATCACCAAGGTGGGATGGTGTCAAGAAAGGGACTCACCTCAGTGAGGAAGGAAAAGCAGTATGAAATTCTGCATCAGCTTGCATTGGCAGGGCCATCCATGTGAGTGCGAGATTTCTTTTCTGTTTGTTCTTCACTGTAATTCCGGTTGTGAAATTCTGTTGTTTCCAAGAAGATAAATCACTCATTTTGTATCACCACCGTCCTCCTGGAAATAATCAAATTGCTTTAATCAGTTTGTAGAGAAAACTCTAGCATAGTGGAATGCTAGATCTTTATAAGTTGCAATCAGGGCATAATTGTGTTTCTGAAACATTGACTAGGGTGGCTGCCATTATAAAATCCTGGATGACATGAAAAATTGAAACAATTCTTCTCCCGTTTGTTTGTTTCTCTTAGCTAAGATATTGCACGAGAGTGCCATTCAGCTTCATTCAAGCACTGCAACATTATGTGTGTTAAATCTTTGCAGTAAGCAGTCTGCCCTAATCCAACATCTCTCTGTGCTAATGGACTACATCTTTTCTGCAGCTTTGGTTGTTAATTGCTGCTGCCTTTCAGGCTGTAAAACCATCCTCCTAGGACTCAGCAGCATGTTCTGTGTAGCATGCTGTTTAAAAGCTTAGAAGTTCACAGTTTATTTTCTCTGAGGCCTCCTAAAAACTTCCAACAGAAGCTCAGAGCCATGCTACATAGCACCTGCATGAAAAGAATCCTCTGAAATACATGAAGTAAACTCTACCTGCCGTATTTCTGCTTGTGGGTTCTGGATTTTGTTGTACTTGCAGTAATACCACATGGGTTAGGGCAGGGGTAGGCAACCTGCGGCCCACGGGCCGGATGCGGCCCGGCGAGGCCTTGGGACCGGTCCCAGCCCGGTCCTGCCGCCGATTGCCGCCGGGGCCTTTGGCCTCTCACGCGCAGGGGCAAGGGGGGCAATTGTCTATAGACGCCTCAGAAACATGCATTTATATTAACATTTTTTAAAAAATCAGGGTTTTTTTTGCGTGCCCTCCACTTTTTTTTAAAAAAGTGTCCACCATTTGAAAATGTTGTCCTACATTTGTCCCAGTTTATTTATTTATTTAATTTTTTTTTTTTTAAAAAAATTAATTATTTATTTTTTGGCTTCGGCCCCTCAGTTGTCTAAGGGACAGCAACCCGGCCCCTGGTTCAAAAAGGTTGCCTACCCCTGGGTTAGGGGGATTAATCATCCAGGTTTTTGGAACAGATATTATTTTCCCTCCTTCCCTCCTTCCTTCCTATCTTCCTATTGTTTTATTTTTGTACTTATTTGGCAGCAGAGGGAGGGGGTTGTGATATGGTGGGGCACAATGAACCCCATGTGTTAATCATATATTTACTATTTTTTTACTTCATTTATATGCTGCCTTTCTCCCAGAGTAAGACCTAAGGCAGCTTCCAGAAATATCAAATTAAAAACATTTATAATAAAAAACAAGTTTAATTCCCCATATTAAACACTATAAAATCATTTAAAAGCCAAAAGCTAAAAGTTTAAAATTTTAAAAGTTAAAAACAAAATATCTAAATAAGAACCTTCCCTGCTTAAACAGAAAAGTCTTTGTCTGCTGATGGAAGGAAAAGAGGGAAGGGGCCAACCTAGCCTTCTGTGCAAGGGAGTTCCTGAGAGATGGAGCAGTGAAGGCTCTCTCTTGTATCTTCACCAAGCGAGCCTATGACAATGGTGGGACCAAGAGAAAACTTTACCCTGGAGATCTTAAGGATCTGGCAGGTTCATAATGGGGAAAAAACGGGTTCTTCTTGGGACACCGCATGGACATCACGAGTGCACCATTGGCACACTGTGGTGCATTAGTGACACAAGCATGGCAGCATGACGTATGGACACACTCCATGCTTGCATCATAGACACGCCCCCTGTGTGGGCAGTGCCATACAATACTGGTGCTGCTAGCACATACTAGGGCTCGGGAGCATGTGGTTGCTGCACGCTCCTGAGCCCTAGAATCGGCCCCATGATGGCGCTTCCCACCTGTCTGTCCTGGGCCTTAGTGAAGTCATGTGAAAAGTCATTTTTTAAAAGAAAATAAACAAAATACATAATAGTAAAATTAATGTTCTATTAAAATAGAGAATTGAGATAAAGTCCTTATAACAAGGTTTAAAAGAAGTATCTAAATATGGGGTGAGGGTTCTGTGCAGTTATAAATCCATCAGCCTAACTCTTGTGCCAAGTAAAATGCTGGAAAAAAAAGATTTAAGGGTATTGTAACAAACCTGACAAAGGAGAAGCATTTCTGAAATGCTTTTGAAATTTCTGAAAAGTAACCATATGTTGCCAACATCTGAGAGTGATGTGTGAGAATCATTCAGCTGTAAGAGGCCTCAAGGGCCATCCAATCCAACCTGCTGCTCAGTGCAGGGTCAGCGAGTATTGCATCGAATACAGTGTGAAAAGGGATTGCATGAATGTAGGGGGGTTACATTTATCAGCAGTGAATAAAGATGACCAAAGTGACTTAGAAGAAAAAGTTATGATGTATCCTTTGTTCCTTGTTGAAGGCTCCAGTCAGTGTGAAACAGGAGGTATGCAACCCTGTTAAGGCTGGGAGAGGAGCAGTGGGTTCAGGCCCTCCACTTCAGGGGCCTATGCTTATGATGAGTTGGATCAATCATATTCTGCCAATATGAATGGAAACCAGGGGGCAGTAGATTCTGAAACTGATTCTTGGGAGTATTATTATTATTATTATTATTATTATTATTATTATTATCAACATTATTTTCACTTTTATAGAAAACAGACCAGCATTTGATCTGTCAAAATACACAAAAATGGGGTTTTGTGTAGAAGCAATAAGACATGGCTTATTTACATGTGTGTAAAATCTGAGAAGTGACTGCCAAATTTATGACACTGGCATGGAATTAGTTTTTCTTTTCTCATAGACAGTTAAAATTTACTGGATGATTTAATGATTTGTTGGATTATGTCAGAGGGACATCTAGTTTACACTTTCCCTTATAGTGGCAGTAGTTTAGGGTGTTTGAAATTTTATGTTAATGATTAATGGGTTTGAGCTCATTCAGCCTACTAACTAAGAATCTGTGTTGTTTATGAAGTAAACATCAGATTGAGTGACCAGAGAGGAGGGGGTAAAATATGCGAAGGTTCATACTTGTCCACTATGGAGGCAGAAACATGGAGGTACCATCAAGGACATACCTAGCAACCAGTTCCAGCTATACAGAATGGTGGAGCTGGAGAGGAAGATGAAGGTTATCTTGCCACATTATTCTGCTTTGTGCAGGATATCCACAACAAAAGTGTTCCTCCTTATTCCTCCTGTACATTTCCTGTACAATGTTTTGGTTGGTTTTATAATCTTGTAACAAAAAATGTGTACAAAAGAATATTTGACTATAGTGTAGCATCCCCCTAAGTGTCCCAGTTTGGCAGGGACAGTCCCAAGTCTGTCCCTCTGTCATTCCACCTTTTCAGCTGCTTTTAAAATATCCCAGTTTCTTTCTTTCACCTTTGTCCTTTGCCCAAGGGTTATTACAGTTGCTGCAAATTGAGTTCAAAGTGCAAAAGTAGTTTGCACTCCATTAACTGAGCTGGTGGGGGATTAAGCAAAAGCAAACTGCTCCAACATCTGCCAGCTTGTCTGTTTCCTCATGGATACCTTTTGCCATCTTGACCTCCCTATGAAGTTACTTCACTATGTGTGTCCCACTCATTATCTATGACATGTTGGAGGTATGCTGTAGGAGGAATGAAGAAGTTGCTGTCTTGGTCAATATGTGGCCTCAGTGGGTTTTTAATCACCTGAGGCTTGATCTGTCTCCAAAAGCCTCCCAGTCCCCCAGTACCAATTAACATTTTTTAATTAAACCACCCCTGCATGGTACCAATAGCAATAGAAAGTGCATTTTTATACTGCTTATCAGTACACTTAAGCACTCCCTAAGCATTTTACAAAGTGTAAGCTAATTGCACCAAACAATCTGGGTACTCATTTTAGCAACTTCAGAAGGGTACAAACATGAATCGAGCTTGAGACCCCTGAACTCACAACCTTATGGTTTGTGAGTGAGTGGCTGCACCGCCAGGGAAGTAAATGTACCAGCAGCAATTATTTCTTGTCCTGATTCTTGTCTGTGGCAGTGGAACGCACTCTTTGGAGAGTGGTGAAGTCTCCTTATTTGGAGGTCTCTAAACAGAGGCTGGATGGCCATCTGTTGGGGTGCTTTGGTTGTGAGTTCCTGCATGGCAGGGGGTTGGACTGGATGGCCCATGTGGTCTCTTTCAACTCTATGATTCTATAATTCATTTTCATTATATGACTGATGGTTCCCCCACATTTTACCCAACATAGGACAAAAAGTGGCTTACAATATAAGTTAAAATAAAATGACTACAGCCAAAAGTTAAAAAAACATTAAATAATCAGTCCAATTAAAAGTTAATTTTGAAATGTGGTGGCCCTGTGTGTGCTATGCACCATGCAAATGCAGTATACACATACTGCTGTTCGCTGAGGCTGAGAGACTGCGGCAGCAGCTAAAGTCCTTCTTGTTCCAGTCAGGTGCCATGAAGGAGCAACTGGTCACCTCATCGGCCACAGTGGTGGCAATGGCAAGCAATACACACTCCGGCATGGAGGTCCCAGACTTCCTGAATAAGCTGTGGGCACTGTTGGATGATGGTCCAAGCAACCAGCTCATCATCTGGAGCCAGAATAGCCAGAGATTCCTTGTGTTTGATGAACAAAGATTTGCCAAAGAGATTCTTCCAAAGTACTTCAAGCACAACAACATGGCAAGTTTGTGAGACAGCTAAATATGTATGGCTTTTGTAAGGTAGTTCTGTTGACCAGGGTATTGTTAAATTGGAAAGGGATGGCCCTGCTGAGTTCCAACATCCCTACTTCAAGCAAGGACAGGAAGATTTACTGGAGCACAATAAACAAAAAGTTTCTTCTTCAAGGCCTGAAGAAAATAAAATTCATAAAAAGGACTTGGCTAAATTCATGAGTAGTGTACAGAAGGTTCAAATTAAAAAAGAGACCATTGAATCTAGGCTCTCTGCTTTGAAGAGAGAGAATGAATCTTTTTGGAGGGAAGTAGCAGAACTAAGAGCAAAACTTCTGCAACAACAAGTTATTCAAAAGATTGTACAGTTCATTGTTACCCTTGTTCAAAATAACCAACTTGTGAGTCTAAAGTGCAAACGTCTGTTGCTTCTGAATACAAATGAAACTACCAAGGCCAACTTTTTCCAGCAGATAATCAAAGAACCAACAGAAAACAAACACCATCTTGTAAATGGGCAGGTATCACACAACAGAACCGATGGCTTAAATCACAGGGAATAGCTGTCTGATGGTATCATTACTGTTCATTATTGTTGATGATAACAGTGATGAAGAAAAGGCTCCAGTTACTCCAGAAACCAGTGAGGACACTGCTTCAGATTCCAACTGCAGTCCTGACACTGTAATAGTAGAAAATGACAATGAGGATGACTATGCACCTGGAATTCAAGAAAATGCAAATGCTGAACCAGTAAATGTTCCATTGACTGATTCTGTCATGCCTTCCATATAGGGTACAAGCCTATTAATGTCCGGTGCAGTTCAGTTAAACAGTCAGTCAACGTTAGCAGCAGAAGACCCAGTTTCAGTGACTGACTCTATATTCAGTGAGAACAGTGAATTGGATGTTGGAGTGGATGTTGTTCAGATGGTTCAGAAACACAGTCAGATCCCCTCTTCCATGGCTCCAAATGGTGAAAGTGTCATCCACGTATCGGAACCATGTTCCTTGATTTTTTGTTTGTATTGTTCTGTTTCCATGATTACTGTGGCATTGCCTTTGTCTTTTTATAAATACTTGTCATGCAGCTATTTCCACTTTTCCATACTTAATTGCAGGTGCATGAGATAAATCCTCATCAAAAATGGTATGCACAGTTTTCTCTTCACTCCTTAAAACTGCCACTTACATTTTATCCACAGTGCAAAGGTGAATAATCCCACCATCTTCTCACCACCACAATTTGTTTATTGACATTAGTGGCAATTAGTAGAATTAGAGATTACTTGCATTGATGAAATAAGATAGACCAAAGGAAAGGTAAAGCTTTCCCTTCCCGCTTTTTTACAATCCCTGAATGAAGCTCCTTTCCCCCTAAAATTAATAAAGGAAATGCACATGTGAAACATGATACATGCTTCCTGAATGTCTACTTTGGCTCAAGACACATGGATCAGGTCTTTTCAGACAGGAATTTGCAAAAGACATTTAAAAGTCTACTATTTACCCAGACATGTTGTTGTTGTTTTTACAAAGTACAAAATCTTTTTGTGTATTTGCTGTTACATTCTAGATGAGAACATTCCACATCAGGCAATGATAACCTTTAAAAATTGCAAGCAAACAAACAAAATACTAAAATAATGATGTCAAAGTTTTTGTAGAAGAAAGATCAGAACCGCACCCCCATATAGCATCTTTGAGACTATACCAGTAATTGAGAAAAATACATTTCTAGCCTAAGTTTTTACTGACTAAAGTTCAGTTCATCTGATGCAATACACAGTAAGTAGCCAAATGGATAAAAATGACAAAGTTTAGACCTCTTCAGTCCACAAAAGTATGTGCTAGAAATGACTTTTTCTCAGTTAGTCTCAAAGGTGCTACAGGATTTCTTTCTTTTTTTTTTTTTTTAATGCTGAAACAGACCAACATGGCTATGTCTTGGAACAGCATTTTAAGATTTTTAAGATTTTTAAAATCAAAATTATCTCAAAATTAAACCAACTGGCTGATCCAGTGTTTTGAGGTTTGTGGTGACAGACCATCCCAGACACTTTTGGGGATAAGCACCATTTTAATATTAATAATTAAAAAGAAAAGTGTATGACAGTTATTTTTATCAAAACATGCAGGGAATTGTTCTTTAAAATAATATACTGTATTGGTTCATAGCAGGAAGTGTATGGGGAGCGATATTAATGAGGCATAAAAAAGTTATATTTCGCTTAGACACATGTCTACTATGTCTATTTTATGTATCTTTTAAAAAAGAATGTGCCCTGTTGAAATGTATCTAGAACTAAATAAAATGTATCTATGAAATAGCCTCTTTGGAATGGAATTTGACACAATGAAAGGAAAATGTTTACCTTGTACTTAATTTTTTTAAAGTAAAATCCACACTTTTGGGAATGTGAAACCCTGTTTGTCGTGGTATAATTTAATCAGTGTTGACAGGTGTCCATGCTACTTCAGTCCCAATTCTCACCCTAATTTTTCTCACCATAAACCCACTGTAAAATGACTTTTGTTGCTTTTAGTATCCTTATTTTCTGTGTGTGACAACTGGAGGTATCACTGATTATTTCATGGAGAACTTTGTTCTCAATTGTTTTCAATGGGATGCTTAGTGAAGGTCATTTGGTAGGCGTTGGGAAGAGGATCACACAAAATAAAAAGATAAGGCAAAGTCACCTTGCAGAGGCTTTACCACATACAAAATCAATAGGATTGCTGGGCTTTCGTCCTGCTGATCCAAGCATTTCAGCTTAATCAAACTGCAGGTTGGGGTCTTGGTGGCTTAAAATAGCAAATGGAGAGAGAAATTCAGACCAAAGAGCTACATGTAATTGGACAATCAATTTTGCTTTGTTTTTGCTCTCAACAAGTTTGGTTAATGAAGAATCTCCTATTGTGATTTAAAAGCCTACAGCTGAAAACAAATGCAAAAATTAGAATCACACTCTCAGCTTAATTTAGGCTGTAATTTTGTTTTCCTATGTCTGTTTTTGGAAGTGACCATCAAAATTAGTGAGGATGGTTCATGGTTCTCATGGAAAGAGGAGGGATGCTCTTATAGGGTTCTTTCCAACTTAAACTGGTGTTTGGGGAGATATTGTATGGTGCTCTGTAGGTGAAATAAGAGCAACAGCCCCTTGGATCCAGTGAGGACAGGTGCTACCTCTGCTAGGTTTGTTTGTATGCTGGTCTCTTATTCCCTTGCCATCAGTCACTGGAACAGTCTTCCAACTGATTCATTTTATTTCCCACAAATATAGAGTGATTCAGCTCAGATAAGATGTATGCATTTGGACAATTGTCAACATTGATCAACTAACTCCATAACAAATGGAGGTCTCACTGTGTCATAAACAGGATCATTTAAGAAGGTTTTTGAAAAGTATGGGGTACAGGCATTTAATTTTTATTTTGCTGGTTACTTTTTTGTTTCCCATTGTGTTGCTTCTGTGAAAAATCTGTTTTCCAAAGGAAAAATCTCTAATATGCAGATCACCAGAGATACCCCCACCCCCCCAAAAGGTGGTATAGATAGATGATATATCAGATTTCCCATGAAGAATAAGAAAGAATTTTTCAGTCTACCACTCTCTGAGGCTTAGAGGCATAGGTAGTTGCATATTGATTCATGAAGTTCAGTTTGTTTACAGTGACTGGCAGCCACACTCTGAGATTTTAGCCCTCCCTGGAAATGATAAGGATTGAATCTGGGAAATAATATAAGCAAACCATTATGACTGAACAGCCATCCTTCTTCCAGTTTCTACCCATAACTTTGTTAAAGTTAGAGATCACTTGTATGAGCAAAAGCAAAAGAGGCCATGACTTCAAAGTGGTGCAGGCAGAGGAATTTCAATGGCATGCAGAGCAAGGAGAAAAGCTACTATTGCTAAAATCGCCTTTTTAGTACAACTATTAAAAATGCACAAATACTGACCTCCATTGGGTCAGGTCACCTTAACCTTCAACCTGTTTTCAGAACCTCTTGCAAACATGAAAGTAAAGATGAAGGATGACTGAGTCTTTGATCAGATCCTAAAAGCCCTCTCGCTTGGCACTGGGTACAATTCCACACTTCCTATTCAGTTCCACTACACTGAGATCATCTGATTTTGCTTGAAAGGACACAGGGAGGATAGATGCATTAAAAGGTGTTGCCCACTTGACATGCTTATGGAGACCCCACCCCACCACACATTCCCTATGGTCCTTCACAGGTTGGCACGATTATGAAGATGTGTTGCTGTACTAGAACATTTCTGGATCCACTTCCTGCTGCACCCTCCTGCTCAAGGTGTTCCTGGGGGTGGAGGAATCCTCCAAGAAAAACATGTGACAGATATATAATACATAGGCTCACACAATGGACATGGAGGTCCATTTTTATCCATTTGGCTACTTACTGTGTATGTAAGAATGTGTGTGTGTGTGTGTGTGTGTGTGTGCATGTCTTCATAATAACAAAAGCTTTTAATAGAAAATAATTATCATTTTACAGTGGGGCCTTGTTATCTGCTAGGGTTTGGTTCCAGAACACACACACACACACACACACACACACACACACACACACACCAAAATCCATGGATGCTCAAGTCCCATTAAATACAATGGCATAGCAAAATGTTTTCCCTTATATAAAATGGAAAATCAAGGTTTTCTATTTGGAATTTATACCTTTTTTGAATGTCTTCAAGCTGTGGATGCTTTTTATCCATGGATAAAAAATCCGGATAAGGAGGGCTGACTGTAGTTTATTATTAGGCGTGAACCCACTTTCAGGATCACTTATTGTTATTTAAGACAGGAATGTAAATATTTACCATTTTTCTCCTCTTAAAAAAAGAAAAAGAAAAGAAAAGTCAGTTACCGTTGGATGTTGTTGTTTACCTTGAGAGACAGCTAAAGGACCAATGCTTTTTCAGTGGGTTTTCCACACCAAGAGAGGGAAAGAGATTCTATTGTGTGTAAAATCATATGGGCTTTTTGTATAATAAGGTTGGTTTTGTACTAAAACAAGTCATTTTTGTGCAAATTAAAATGTTCATAAAGTCATTCTTAAAAATGCATTGAAAAATAAGTTAATCGCATAATCAAAACATTGCTAAAGGAGAAGAGTCTGAACATGCATGATACAGTTTTATTGATGAAGTAGATCTGACTCCATAAATTATGCATATTTTCCATGTATAAACCTCTCTGTGATCCTGATAAGAAAAGTAAGGAACGATTGTAGTAAATTAGTGGAAATAACTAGTGTTCTGTGAGAGCTTGTGAAGAGCGGCAGGGCTGTGCCCACACTTGAGCAATTACTACTTGTCTGACAGCAGGGTTTTACATTTTGCATGCTGTTCTTCATTTACTTGCCCTGATCACTTTCCCTAATGCTTAAACCATCAATTTTGATTAGTTTCTGGCAGCCCCTGATGCATATACAGACTTTCTTTTCTGCATTAGCTATAATAAGGTGATATAGAGGTTGGTGTAAACTGCAGTAAGCCCAAACCAGATGTGATCCAATGATCCTTGATTTATTGCTCAGCTTATTTAAAATCCGTTAGGAATTTCCTAGGCATTCGTTGGGTAGAGCATTTAAAGACCTTGGAAAGACATTTGTTTCCACTTCTGAAATACCATCATGTAGTGATCACAGAAAGATAGAGTTGGGTGGGAACCAAAGGGTCATCTAGTCCAGCCCCCTGCCATGCAGGAATAGACAGCTAAAGCAGTTTGTAGAGATAGCCATTCAACCTTACTTTAAAGATCTCCAATGAATGAGGTTCCACCACCCTCCAAGGCAGTCCATTCCACCATCAAACAGCTCTTACTGTCAGGAAGTTCTTTGTAATGTTTCGTTGGAATCTCTTTTCAGGCTCAGTTAACTGAAAATCTAACTCTTGGCTTTGGAACCCTTAATATCTATTTACAAAAGTGATGTGTAGTAGAAAATGGTGTTTCTTTTTGTTTTCCCTGTGGTTCAGAGCTGCACTATCTATTAGAATAAAGTCTATGTTAACAACATATCACACGCAGGTACTTAATTCTGCAGTGTCTTCCAGAATCCTATCTTGCTCTGTTGTCTGTTTCTATTATTTATGTTCTTTGGTCTATGAAATAGCAAAGCATTGTTTTTAGGAAGGTGAGATAGCTACCACAACTGTTGTTGTTCAGATGTCTCTGTCATACCCCAACCAGTGGAAAGGGATTCTGGGAGTTGAAGTCCAAACTATCTGTGGTGGGCAAAGGCTGACAGCATTTTAACACATTGCCACCCCTTTTCTCCCTGTCCATATTTATTTTAAGGTATATGACCCCTACCCAGGATGTATTATGACATTTTTTCTGAAACCGTGATGGAGTGTTTGGCCTTCTAGATCTTCTTGACTACATCTCCCATAATCACTTATCATTGCTCATGATGGTTGAGGAATCTGGAGGCTGCAGTGAAAAATATCTGGACAGCAAAGGTTTGGCTATTCCTCATTCAGATTGACAAATGGAGCTGAGATTAAAGGAGCCTACCTGAGATTCCATGTTGTATTGTTGGCATTTCAGTGGCATCCTACACTTGGAGTTGCACCAAGTGTATGAAACAGAACCATAAAATTTAGCACCACCTGCAGTTTAAATAATTCTGAAGCTTCTTGCCATGAGAAATCCCACTGACTGTAGCTTTCCCCAGTGCTCCTGTGATGCTACCAGGGTAGTATGTAATTAGAATTTGTTTTAAAAGTGTAGTGAACACCAGTAGGCTGCTTCAGGTCTACTATGCAGGAGCTTGAGCAATGCACTTCCTTGTTGATTTGCAACTTCCACAATGGCTGGGGTGATCAGAATAATAGTCCAACACATCTGAAAGGTAGCATGATTGGGGAAAAACTGCACTGTAGTCCAAAACACACTGCAGAAATAATCCAGTTTGAAACTGCTTTAGCTGTCCTGGCTCAATGCTAGGCCAGTGATGGCATGGAGGTGGGCAGTGGTGTGGACCGCACCCAGCAACACCCCAAAGGGGGGGGGGGTGTCACCCAATGGGTTAATACACCCAGGGGGAGGGGGATGACTGCCTTCTGGGTCCCATGTGGCCATGGCCAAATGAAACTTGGAACAATGAGGGAGATGCTGAGAGAGCAGAGCATGCCCCCCACATCACTGCCACAGTGCCATTCTAAGCACCACATCAACAAGGTGGTGGGAGTGCCATTTTGGCCCTGCAACCAATAGCCCCACACATCACACCATGTGACACCCTGGGAAGGGACACCACTGCCACAGGTACCCTAAACTTCTGGTTATCCACCTATCCAGGCTTGCAAATTAACAAGGAAGGGCTCAAGCACCTCAGAGTCCAAAATATGTATCTTTGTTTGCTTGGTGAGTAATAAGGTCCACAGTCCTCAATGCTGTTTTACCTTACTGGTATATCAAAAAAAACCACATCATATTATGCTAGTATCTTGTTTCTCTTTCTTTTTTCTCCTTTACATTTGACAAACTCAGTTTTTTTGGAACAATATTACATTGCATATTCTTTAATCCAGTTTCTCCAGGCCGTTAGTTGAAGTTGTCTAATTGGTTTCTCATTAAATGAAGAAGACCTGCTTCCACTAATAATTTAATAGAAGCTGCTAAACCCAAAACTGCTTTTATGCTGTCTCATGTCCTCAGCCATCTCATGGTCCCATAGCTCTTATAACAACCAACTGTGTGTGTATGTGCCTTTGGGTTGCCTGTTGGCTTATAATGACCCCATGCATTTCATAGGGTTTTCTTAGGCAAGGAATTCTCAGAGGTGGGTTTGCCAGTTCCTTCCTATGAGATATAGCCCACAACACCTGGTATTTGTTAGAGGTCTCCCATCCAAATACTAACCAGGATTGACTTTGGTTAACTTCCAAAATCAGACAGGATGTGGTGCCTTTGGGGTTTTTAAGCTCTCTAGAAACTAACCACTGTCAATAAAAACAACTGGGCATTTTTTTCCTATTCAGGCAAGTGTGTTCTTGTTCATACATATGGGCCTTTTGAAATAAGATGCTTTACAGTGTTTACATACTGCTTTCCTTTTTCTGCTCTCTCTCTCAACAAAATGTAGATTGGTATTTGTATTCAGCATTCATCCTGTCTGAGGAAACTTCACTTAGTATAAGAATAAAATGCAAGTTACTCAGATTATTTTGGAAACAAGCATCCCCTGATCCAATCTCTTGCCTGGAAGGACTGTGGGGAAAGGGCTGCCACCAAGAGAAGACTGTTTTTGTCCATGGGCTACACAAGAACCACTCATTCATTTCAATGTTTTAATGGATGCAGCTGATCCAGGCCAGAAAGGTTTTCTGAATTATTCTGGTTTGGTGTGGGCATCATTAATTTCTGTGTTTAATCTACAGCTGTGGACCCATATTCAGGGGTAACAAAGTACAATAACATCCAAAAATACAGTGATACTTTTATGCAGACAACCAAAATGCACAAAATACAGCTGTGGAGAATCTGTGGCCCTCCAGATATTGCTGAGCTGCATCTCCCTCCAGCCCTAGTAAACACTGGCAATAGTGAGGATGGAAGTTGTAATCCTCAAATTGCCCATTCCTTGGGTGTGATTTCATTTTGAGAATCTTTTGAGAGTTGCTTAGAGAACCTCTTTGAGCTTGAGTTCAGTGAGTGACTACTACAATGGATTGAATGCTTAAAGTTTTTTTGTGGGTTTTTCGGGCTATGTGGCCATGTTCTAGAACAGTGCTTAAAGGCTTCTGATTCCAACTATACCAGATTCTTCCCTTTGGTCAGAGATGTGCAGAGTAAATCTGTGGAGGCACTAAGTGGATATCTCATGCTGTTTTAACTTTTCTTTCAAAGGCTTTATTTCACATTTCAATAACCACAGGCTTAAATAGTCTATTGATTTCTTCAGCTCCTATTTGAAGGCCATTTTCTTGATCTCTTAATCTCTCAAAGAATAGTGCATCCATATTATTACTATCACAGTGCTAACAGTTTAAATTACTTCAGTTCTACATGGTTCAACCATCATCCATTTCTGCCTGCCTCAGATTTTGTGTGCAGACCCAAGTGCTCACGTATGGTTGGTTGATAATGTGTTCATTTCATAATCTCTGGTTTTGAAAATATACCGTCTCCTGCCAAGTCTTTATTCACCCCACCCTCTGCGCCATACACAGCTGTAGTGGTTGATAACAGGCACCTCAGGAAACCACCATGCATGGATATAGTCATGTGAGGGATAAACCACAGGAGCAGAACTTACTGATTTTGCTTTCCTGGTCCAAACCTAACCAACAGTTGACACTAAACCAGCCTCCAGGGAAAGAGCTAACAAAAACAGAGAAATATCCAGTGGCTTACTACTACAGCATGTTGAAAAGACTGTTTCATTGTTCCACCTGCAACTGGAAGTGAGATTTTGACATAGGCTCAGTGCCTATGTGGACAGACAAAAAGCATAATGCAGGGGATGTTGTATGGAGGAGGTGGCAAGAGAGGAGAAACTTAGGTCCCAGACTATGGGAATTGCCCATCCTAGTGATGAGTGAGGTTCTGCTCCCGCTCAGTCTTATTTATAGTATGAATGTACTAATGCTTGGGTAACTGTTTATGCTCTCTCAGGATTCCTGATAATTCCAGGCCTTCTGAATTTGCGTTCCACATCTAAGGAATATATAGGATATTTGTCTTATGCCAAATCAGATCACCTGGTTCAGCAACTGTCCTGGGATGCTGGTAGAAGTCTCTTAACTGGAAATACAAGGCTTGAGCTTGAAACCTTCAGCAAGCAAAGCACACATTGTATCACTTGAGGTTAAATGCTTTAATACAAACTGTGGGCCAGGGACCAGCATAGATGAAGCTAGAAGAGTCAAGCAAAATCTTGCCTTTGCCAAGCGTCATCAAGTAAAAGTGTCTTATGTAGGAAGCAGATCCTCAGCTATTATATTTTTGTGTGCACTGGATGTAAAGTTTATGTTTTCTGATATATATATATAGATATATATATATATATATATATGAATATGAATATGATGACATTAATTGAGGCTTTTAGCTTCAATTTTTATGTTGCTTTAGATGCTTTGAAAATAGACAATAAACATCCTTAATTTTATAACTAGCATTAAAAATATTTTTATGATCTCTTTTATTGGACAAAGTGTTCACCTAGCAAGATAACAAACTCTAAGTAGATTTTATTCTGGTGAGTTGGGAGGGACCTGGTAGGTATTTTTAAGTCAATATTAAATCTATCCATGTAAACAGTCTTCAATGAATGGAATGCACTGTGACCTCTAAATCAGACCCTTCTCCTTAGCTTAAAGCATACATTTTTTAAAAAATGTGCCAGATGAACATTCCTATGTATTCATCCATTATTGTATTGCCAGTTTTTAATGTATAGAAAATAATAATAATATAAAAACTGCAAATTCTCTCTAGTTGTCAGAAGAGATTTGAGTCAGCAGTCAATTCACTTTGCCACAAAGGTTAGCCATAACTATTTTTGGAGATTGAAATCCAATTGTTAGTCTTAATGAGAACTAACAGATTGGATTAATAACATTTACATAACAATTAACTTAATTGGGACAACTTACAACTGACAACTGAATGGGACTGTCCGACTCAGCGGTCCGGTCCGGTCCGGTTGCCGTGTCGGGGAGCTGTGGCATGGTGATGGCTCCCGACAGGGGGCTCTGGCCCCCAGCATGCTGCATGGGAGGTTTTCAGGCCCGTGATTGGCTACTGGGATCCGGAAAGGGAGGCACTTCCCCCCAACGCCCAGACTACTGGTCCCAGGAAGTGCTGGGGCTGGAAGTGCCTCCCAATTGGGCAGAGGTGGCCCTGGCTTCACCTGGGATTGGTTGGAGAGGCCAAGGGGGTGGGACGCCCGCTCCATCTCAGCCACTTATTGGGCGGCGGACCTATTTTAAGGCCACATGGGCCTGGGCCTCGCTGCCATTCCAGATCGGCTTTCCCTACCCACCCTACCTCTGTTTGGGCTTGGGAATATCCTGCAACAACTTCCAAGGTGGTTGGCAGTTGCATAAGTCTTGGGTCTGTTGGGCATGGTTTCCAGAGCTGCATAGCACTCAATCAGGAGTCCAACGGGGACACAGGGGTGCTGAGAGGGCAGCGATGTCACCATTGTGGGGGCAACATCGATTCAGCGTCCCTTGGTGACAAGGGGCAGAGATGCAAATATGCGAACATTCAAATAACCAATTATCTTAGGACAGTGGATACTGGTAACCGGTTAGCCCCTTTTCATCCTGAAGCTTGACCATGACCAAGCAAATGGGTTCATTGATCAATCAGGGATTGATGGATGACAGAACCAGACCTTATGTATTGGAACCAATCCTACGTTATGGTTATGATGTTGTTTAATAAAGTTGTGGCCTTTTTCTTGCCAACTATTGGTGTATGTGGTCTTTCTTGTAGCGGGTCCCCTTCTATGGGAACATGTTTACACCCTAAGACTCTGTCCTACAGGATCCTGGGAATTGCAGCTTAGTGAGATATTTTTGCTGTTTGGTGAGTTACTATTACATTTTGAATTCACTTTCCATCTCTGAAGACAGAGGAGGAAAGTGGAAGGAAGAAGAGAAACTAAGAAATTTTAAAACTAAGAAAAGTAGAGTTAATCTTCTATGTCCCTGCCAAATTTGGACAGAAGGAAGGTATGCCTTCCATTGACTGGTCCAGTGTAGTTTGTGCCTGTGGAAAAGAGAGTGAAACACCCATCTTCCAGTGGTTGGCTAGAGAACATGTAATGAGAGTTACTGTTCTGTTCGATTCTTTCCCTTCCATTCTTAGAAGCCAGTGACTTCCCAATGGTACTCCTCTATTTAGCCATTGACGTTTTTAAGTGAGTGTGGAAGAAGGGGAAGCAAATGGCAGAATGAGGCAGCAAGAGCACACACCTAATTTTAAATTAAAGTGAAGGAAATAGAAGATATAGCAGCAAGGTGAGGCAAACAAGATCATTCCAGCCTAGAATGACCTGGGCCTAAAATAACAAAATGGAGGAAGGATTCACAGACATAGCAGTCTTAGTCTGGAATACTGTAGGCAAAGGGATCTTGTAGCAGTATTGAAAATAACTCTGCAAAAGACATTGTAGCATAAGCTATCCTAGACTTGGTCTAATTTCTCAGATGCATGAATGAAGTGTTGTCCATGAAGAACCTTTATAATCAAACTATATGAATAGCCATAGTCGGTATGGCGACAGCTGACAAGGTGGCAGGAGGAAAGGTGTTGCCTGAAGCCAGAGTGGATGGGTGACTATATGAATGGTTGAGGGAATTTTGGCTGGGAACCAGAAAGAAGATATGAAAAACTGGCTAAGATGGCTTTTGGTGAGGCTTGAGTGTTAACCAGTGTTATAATATGTGGAATGGACGGCGAGCGTGGTGTAGTGGTTTGCCCATTGGACTATGACTCTAGAGACCAGGCTTCGAATCCCGGCTTAGCAATTAAACCCACTGGGTGACCTTGGACAAGTCACACTCTCTCAGAGGATGGCAAAAGCAAACCCCCTCAGAAGAAACCTGCCAAAGAATTACAGTGATACGGTTGCCTTAGGGTGAGCATAAGCCAGAAATGACGTGAAGGCACAAAGCAATAATGGAGGAAGGGGAAGAGCCTTTCCATTGTGCCCCACAGCCTTTGTGTTTTGTATTTCTCACACAGACTGAGAAGCTTGGGATACTGGATCTTATTTATTTGATTTCTCTCCTGCCTTTACCCCAGACTGCGATTCAAGACAGCTGCTGACTGTAAAGAACAGGGGAAAAATTCACCAGGTTTCAAAAATATTGATTTCATACTATCCAAGACTTGTTGCAAGACAAATCATATTTTGCCTTGAAAATCTGTACATTTAGAAGCTGCATTTTAGAGAGAATGACATGCTGACAGAAAGGCAGGATATAAAAATAAAATTAAATAATTAATGAAAATACACACTAACTTATTTTAAAATCTCCAAGCCTGGTCATATGAGAAAGCACAATCCTTCTGTCTTTGTATGCGTGGCTCCAAACTGACCGCATCATATCCCAGACTGATCTGCAGGTTGAATCGGACTTATCTGCCAGTGTTTACACTCCTTGAAGGTTCTGACACTGTTTTTATTTCTATCATCTACCTACCTACCTATCAATCAAACAAGATTGAGAAGAGACTATCTGAAGAGAAAATATGCCCCACAGAATTGTTTAAATATATAAATGTATGTTTTTGTGCACATATTTTTTTTAAAAAACGTAGATTAATAAGGTATGAAATGGACCTATGGGTGAACACATCCAAAAGTAACAAAGACCAGAAATAGCCTGAGTTCCCCACCTTTACATGCACTCTCCAACACATGCTTGAGGGGGAGAAATCAAATGAAGAGAGATTCCATTATTTTAGCCATTCACACAGAAATCCAACTGACCTGGAAGGTTATCAGAGTGGCAAATGAGCAGCTTCATCTGCACCCTTGTTTCATAAGGTTAACAAACTTTACATGCCTATACTCACTGCTAGTTTGCAGTTTTTCTGTCTAATGATGTGCCATGCCCACTCTTTTCCAACAGCCATTTTTCTTCTTTCTCCATTTTACCATATATTTACGAAGTTTTTATAAGGCAAGCTACTTTTACATGATTTAAAAAGAAGGCTAAGCTTATTTTATTTCTTGGCTAGACCTTGTGTATATAGGCAGATGTGAGACAGGCTGTTGCTCACCATCTACATTGCCAATTTGATTATTCTGCTTGAGAGATCCAGTGCTATATCTCACATTTCCCAATATATCATGGGTCACTGGTGAATGTAGGAACTAGTATGAGATTACCAATATAACTTCACATTCTTCAGCTAAAATCAAATTGTACTTGGCATTACCTAAAAGCTGGTCTCTTGTATACAGGTTTTGGGACAATTAGTGTCACCACCCACAGGCAAAGAAATTTCACAAATCCATGGCCACAGCATGCCAATTAGTGTTCCCTGCATGTCCCTATATTCAGGATTTCTTGAACAATGGAAAATGAGTCCCCACAAGTCCACTATCAAGCCTGTATTGGTATTTTGTAAAGGCTGAGGCCCTGCTAGCACCAAGAGTGAGATAATATTATTAGTTGAACAAAACGCACTGAGTCAAAAGCCTGGAGAGAAGGTTGGATTACTTTGTTTTGTGCCCTTTTCCTTATGCTTTTATAAACCCTAAAGCTGCATTAGGCTCAGCAATCTTAACTTGGCACCAAGTGGAATGAAAGTCTAATGTGATAGGTAAACCAATCCCATCTAAATTAAAGCATATTGAGCTTGACAATCTTTCACAGGCATTTAGTGTTATCAATTCATTCCCATATTACCAACCATTTTCTCTCTACATGTTTTTGCTGAGATCTGGTGGCATCTTTATGCAAGCAGATGGCAGCATGCGGCAAAATGAAGTTCCCCACACTATTCCATGGTTGGGTGGGGTCCTTATAGCATTAGTGACTCATTTCGATGGAAATAGTGCAATATTCCTAGGGCCCTGTTATACTTTTTTCCTAACTTGGGCAAGGAATACTCAGATGTGGTTTTGTCTATTTCTTCCTCTAAAATATAGCCCACAACTCCCCATATCCCTTGGTGGTCTCCCACTCAGGTCTGACCCTGCTTAGCTTCCCAGATCTGACAGAATATGGTGCCTTCAGGGTACTTAGGCCTAAATAAAGCATCTGGAAGTGTCTAGTCCAAATATTTATGTATATGTTTTGAGTATGTTCGCTCAAAAACCAGTTTTAAGTGCAGTAATTATTGCCTGTCCTACCTTAGAGAGCTTGATTCAATGGCTGTGACTTATCAGGTAAACTGAGGGTTATTTCACTGTAAATGAGGAAACTAAACAGAGTTGAAATACTACCATACTTTTAGAGCTCTTTCTCAGTGACATTGATTCACCCCCAGAATTATACTGCCAGAGACATTGATGTGATAATGCTTTGGGAGAAATTGCAATTGTAGCCAAGGATCTCTCTAAGGGAATTTTTAATAAGCTCAATTAATTACTGGGTTGTGCTACAAGCAACCCTTTTTGGAATCATTTCCCACTTGTATACCAAGAGAAAAGGGATCAAAGGAATGTTGCAGCGGCAGGGGGGAAATCACACCCCAATCCACATTCATTCACAAATACATACAAGGACTAAGGAAATCAGGAGTTAGCTCTGGAATAGTTGGAGGCTGAACTAACGGCAATATTTACACAAGATGAGGCTTGACTCTAGGTCCAATTGTGATGAGGATGGTGTGGGAACCAGTCAGAATTCACAATGACAGAGTGACCCTGTGCCTTACAACTAGACCACTAACAAATGATTTTGGATCTTTTATAAGCCAAGACTATCCTGAGAGTATAGGTTTTTTTCCTACATCAAAGAAATTGAATCTACATTGTAAAGGATCATTTGGTCTGGCAATGTACAGAGTGAGAATGAAGTTGTAAATCAGCCGTATTGGGCTTGTCCAGCAAAACATCCTGCCCAAATCACCTATCTGCCTGACTTTGGAGGTGTTAAAGTTTTTCATTTGCAACTCCCAAAGTCTTCTATTTGATGTGCTTATGGGATAGTGTGGGCATGACCACTCGCCTCAGAGATCATGGTTGCACTCAGTGCAGAATCCATTTGGGGCCATAGAGAGAACATGCACACACCAAAATTTAGATTTCGGCACTGGTAACACAATTGATGAACACCTTCTTGGATGGGTGACACCTAGCTGAATGAGACTACATGTGAAAGGGATCTCCAAGTGGACCGCAAGTTGAACATGAGTCAACAGTGTGATGCGGCAGTTAAAAAGGCCAATGCAATTTTAGGCTGCATCAATAAAAGTATAGTTTCTAGATCAAGAGAAGTAATAGTGCCACTGTATTCTGCTTTGGTCAGGCCCCACCTGGAATAGTGTGTCCAGTTCTGGGCACCACAATTTAAAAAGGACATTGAGAAACTGGAGCGTGTCCAAAGGAGGGCAACTAAAATGGTGAAGGGTCTGGAAACCATGTCCTATGAGGAATGACTTAGGGAGCTGGGCATGTTTAGCCTGGAGAAGAGAAGGTTAAGAGGTGATATGATAGCCCTGTTTAAATATTTGAAAGGATGTCATATTGAGGAGGGAGCAAGCTTGTTTTCTGCTGCTCCAGAGACTAGGACCTGGAGCAATGGCTGCAAGTTACAGGAAAAGAGATTCCACCTGAACATTAGGAGGATCTTCCTGACAGTCAGGGCTGTTCGACAGTCAAACCCACTCCCTCGGAGTGTAGTGGAATCTCCTTTTTTGGAGGTCTTTAAGCAGAGGCTGGATGGCCATCTGTTGGGGATGCTTTGACTGGGAGTTCCTGCATGGCAGGGGGTTGGACTGGATGGCCCTTGTGGTCTCTTCCAACTCTACAATTCTATGATTCTATTATTCTTGCCATTCCATTCTTAAAGAGACAGGACTCAGCTACCTGATTGAGAAGGGGTGATTTCTACAGGTTTTCTCTTGCTCCAAGATTAGTTTCCTTGTGGATGTCAAAGTCCTGCTTCTGAGCTCCTTCTTTATCATCCTGATGGTCATTTAACCACTATCCAAGGAAACAGAATACTGGATAGGTAGTTCCAGGCACATGTAGTTTATGTAGTCTAAGAAAGCAGATTCCTTCACTAAATAAAACTTTATGCAGATATTATTGGAACTCATCCCAGAGAGTTTAGTTAATGACTGTGAGGACAGTGCTATATAAAAAGAGGACAGCAGTTCACAGCACAACGTACTTCAGGGATATTTATCAGGCTACAGCCTTAAAACCTCTCACCACTCTTTTTCACCAAATTTCTTGGGCAGAAAGACATTGCAATAATCTCTTTGCAGCTGAAGGATTTTCCTTTCATAGTCGGGGCTGTGATCAATACCCCTACATTTCTTCAAGCCCTCCCATTCACCAGCTTCAGTAGGAATAGCACAGGGTGTTGCAATTTACAACGTTATTTCTTGACTGAAGCCATATTTAACTGAAATACATGCATACTTCATACAGGCTGGACTTTGAGGCTGGAGCTCTATGAACTATTCATGTATCTGCTAACTCACCACAAATGTATTATTTAAGGACATGGAAACATACCGGTTTGGGAACAGTCATTATCACACTACTATGCAATAGTGGTAAGGTGCTGCTTTGCCAAGATATGGTCCTGGGCTCTCTCTTCATCATAAACCTGTCTTCCTGTGTGCCTTTTAGATTTTTATTATTTTTATTTTTACAACAATTGCACAATTATGACAGTGCAATGCAATGAAAAAAATAAAAATGAAAAGAAGAGAAATAAAAAAGGAAAGGAAAACAACCGATTTGGAAATAATGAGGGGGAAAGGGAGAAGAGCAGTGGGAGGCTTATTGAATAGAAATCCATGGTGGAAAAGCAGCATGATTGGGAGATAGTGATATGTTTTACCCATCCTGTGAATGAAAAGAGCACTCCAGGAATGGATGGAATGAAAAGCAGCAGCAGGACAGTCACAGGACATGATGTCATGTGATAAATACCAGCCAAATATGCTTTTATCCTGTTGTAATTTGATTTTGTTAGCCTCATGTGATAAAATCCTAAGTGTCAAGAAAGAAAGTGTCTTTGTTTAAGATCACTATCTCAAGGTCCTTTTTATAAACTGGTCAATGTCCACACACTTTAGCAAGTCTATTGTTCATGATGTATTGGTTTTTTGTAAGCAGTAGACAGGGATATGGAGGGATTTAGAGATAAAAAATGGAGGTGTTGACTCCTTTTGAATGCTTTGACAAGCTTGAATTGAATGGTGAGATTTCAGCTCTCTGTTTCCTGAGGGATTCCAATGTAGAGTTTAATGACCGCATGTTTAAGATGTACACTGAGGGGGGAGGAGAGGGAGATTACCAGTACTAAGCTACCAAAGAATGAAACAAAGGCAGGTTACAGACCGCCATTAAAGCACGTACTAGGGTTAGGAAGGGGCAGTGCTTCTGCACCCCCTAAACCTAGCACGCGCTCCGCACGCACAAAATGGTGGCGGCCGTTCCACACAGCCGCCGCCATGATGGCGTCACGAATGCGCCGCCTCCAAACGAGGCGGCACCGACATGATGCCATCGCTCAGCATGAGGGCGCTTAATGCGCCCTTTCAGCAGAGCAGGAAGGAGCTCCAAAATGGAGCTCCTTTCTGGTTTGCGTTGCTGGTGCAGCCTTCAGCAACGCAAATCAGAAAGGGGCCGAGTGGCCCCTTTCTGGGAGTCCCTGCTGCCGTTGGGGTGTCCTTGGGGCCTTTTGCCGCTTCCCTGCGGCCCAGAAAGCGGCGGATCGGGGCCTCAGTGGCTGCCGTTCTGGCTGCTGAGGCCCCGATACACCAGGGAAAGGCGCGCCTACAGGCCGCCCCAAAGGGCGGTCTGTAACGCGCCAAACTATCTTATTTAAGACTGTGAAGGTAAAGTATTCAGAAATCATCTCCCAGTGCCTTCACCATCTGCCTCAATCACTGGAGATTATCACACAGAGGAGGCAAGCATCTTCCTCACATGATTAAATTTCCATTAAATCCTGTTAATAGAGCAATTGGGATGTTTCAAATGATGCCCCCCATTACTCTTTAGAAACGGGGCAAGAATGAGAGAAGCGTACAGGGGTGTGATAATCTCCCCCCCAATGACACTATAAACAGGATTTAATGGTGATTTAATCATGGGAGGAGAATGCTTGCCTCCCGTGTGATAAAGTCCAGTGTCTCCTGTAGTTGCTTATTATTGTTGTTGTTGTTGTTGTTGTTGTTGTTGTTTTCATGTACAATATATTTACAAATTAGCTTCTCAATATCAATCCTTTTCATCTGTACAAAAGTCTTCATAATGTAATTGCTTATGAAGTAGTTGCTTATACAAGTTGAGTCTTCCTTATCTGAAATGCTAGGGACCCGAAGGTAATTTTATGTATAATCTTAAACAATTTTTAGCATAAAACAAAGTTTGTGCACCCTGGATCATCAGAAAGCAGAGATGTCATTATCTCAACCACCTGTATGGAAAATTTTGGATTTTGTAATATTTTGGATTTTGGAATTCCCAATAAGGGAAAGTGGTACTTAACCTGTACCACATTAAAATAAATGTTTATGGATTACAGACCTACACAATAATCTCTTTTGGAAGCAAAAACAAGTTTATAATACAGTGGGCTCTCAGTATCTGTGGGGGATCCTTTCCAGACCCCCCCCCCCCCCATACCAAAATCTGTGGATGCTCAAGTCCTATTGTCCTCAATGGTGGCACAGCCACACCACCATTGGGGACAATGGGACTTCACCTGATGCATGTTCCCACCGTCCCTGCTTTCACCTGAGTCAGCTGGCAGCAAGGGACCGCTGCTGCCACTGCCACTGCCACTGCCTCTTGCTCCTTCTTCCTCCTCTTCCTCCTCCATTGCTTCCACCCACCCAGTGGGGTGCCCGCACTGGTGTGGGAGGTGGGACTTCTGGGGCTGGAGAAATGACCACACGGGCTGGAGGAAGTGCCACACAGGCCAGGAAAGTACCTGTGTGGGCTGGGAAACAGCCGAGCATGGGGGAGAGAAGTACCATGCGGACTGTACAACCAGCTGCTTGCCACCTACTCGTAAACCCGCCTGAGGCCCAGAGACCATCCAAAGGCCTGAAGCAGCACCCGTGCAGCCCCAAGGAGCACCTGTGGCAGGCAGGAGGCTCACAGCCCTCCAGAGATACCACTGCTCCCACTTCCTCCTGCTTCCTCCTGCCTCCTTTGTGCTCTTCTTCCTTCCTCCTCTGCAATTTCTCCCTTCTTCCTCCTCTTGCTCCTTCTTTCTTCTTCCTGCCTCCTTTGTGCTCTTCTTCCTTCCTCCTCCAGAACTTCTCCCTTCTTCCTCCTCCTGCTCCTTCTTTCTTCTTTCTTCTTCCTGCCTCCTTCACCCTCTTCTTTCCACTCCTTCCTCCTCCTTCCTCCTCCTTCCTCTTCCTCCTCTAATGCTCCTCCACAGGCTTGCCATTCATGGATGCTTAAATCTGCGGGTGGCAAGTCTGTGGATATGGAGGGCCCACTGTAAATACCCTAGAAATAATAATAAAGAAGCTTATCAAGGGCAGGTTACAGACCGCCTCTTTGAGGCGGGCTGCACCCGCCACTTTCCCTGCCGGATCGGGGCCTGAGCTGCCAGAACGGCAGGCACTGAGGCCCCGATCCGCCGCTTTTCAGGCTGCGGGGAAGCAGCAAAACGCCGCTTCCCCGCAGCCTGAAAAGGGGTGTCCCTGGGGCTTCAAGCCCCAAGGACACCCCGCGGCGGCGGGGAGGGGGAGAAAGGGGCCACTTGGCCCCTTTCTCCCTTGCTTCGCTGGGTGCAGCCACCTGAAGGCTGCGCCCAGCGAAGCGAAGCGGCACTGCGGACCAGGAAGGAGCTCCAAAACGGAGCTCCTTCCTAGTCCGCGGAAAGGGTGCCCTAGGCGCCCTGCCGCGGATTGAGGACGTCATGTCCGCCCCGCCCCGTGTAGAGGCGGCGCGGCCGTGACGTCCTCACGGCGGCGGCCGTATGGAAGGGCCGCCGCCGTTTAGTGTGTGACGAGCACGCACTAGGGTTAGGGCGGTGCAGAAGCACCGCCCTTTTGTAACCCTAGTGCATGCTCGTCACGCACTAAAGTGCTGGTCTGTAACCGGCCATGGTCACTATCTTAATCCATAAAATTCAGTTTGATTCATTATAGCATTTGTGTAAGTCTTCATCCATCTAAAGTAGTATTACTCCAGCAAAGTAATATATACAATGGTCTCTTGGTATCCACTGGTATTTGGTTCCAGTACCTGCTGTGGATACCAAAACCCATGGATGCTCAAATCCTATTATATACAAAAGTGTACTGAAAGATTTGCTTTTTATAATTTATATCTTTTTGGAATATTTTCAAGCCGTGTATAGTTGAACCTGTGAATGAAGAATCCATGAATACAGAAGGCCAACTCTATAGTTTTCTTAAAGAGGCTTGTACAAATCTTTGTGGTGTCCAAATTAACTAAACAGCTGGCCTTTAAAAAAAAGCAGTGCTTTAAGTGTATCCATCCTCAGTACTGACTACCTTCACTAAACAATCTGTGAGCATCCAAAATTTCATTTTCCCCCATCCCTGTCATCAGAAGGAAGAGCAAAGTTTTAACTTACGGCTTGCAAATTAACCATAAACTATCCCAAAACACAGCTGTTGGATCAAACACATAATGACAAGCCATTGATCAAGCCATAATACTAGTGAATACTTTGTTGTTCACTTTCTGGTACTGCATAGGTTTTGTTTAAAACCACAGAGAGAAGCTGCCATGTTGAAATGCAAGAGCATTAGAAATTCAATGATGTAGTAGATAGGGACAAGAAGGGTCCCCACAGTTGCATATTCCAGGCTCATGAATGTAGAATGAGAAAACTACAGTGCACAACTCAAGGGTTACAAGCAGGACCATTAAGGAAAAATCAGAAATGTTGGTGAGTGTTGAGGAGCTTTTCCCAGCTGTATTGACAACTAGGTTGAAGACAAATTGTCCCTTGTATAAGATGTACTGCTGAAATGTTGTATATTGTCTGGATACAATGGTGGCATTTTACCTGTGCAAGTTGTTGTATGTTTGCACATATTTATTTATTTAGTTAGTTAGTTAGTTCAAGGATTTATATCCCACCTTTCTCACACAATAGGATTCTAGGTGGGTTACAGTAATTTAAAAAGGCAGAATTAAAACATTATTACAATAGTTAAAAATAATTAAATATTGCCAACATTATAACATATGTTAAAAACAGCATATTAAAACTAGTAAAACATATTTATTTATTTCAAGGAATATACACAATGAGTTATACCTCCCTGCACAACTGCTTCTTGTCATTTGTCAATGTGATAACAGAGGAATGGCTTAAATGTTTGGTGGATACCTACACAGAGCTCTTTCCCCATTGCTGAAACCAAGGCAGCCACTGATTGTCCAATGATGGTATACCTGAAAGTCCTGGCCAGATCTACAGATATGGCAGACGCTGCAACTACCACTGCACCACGAACAACTGGTTGCTTCCTTCTGGGCATAGTCCCTTCCTGTCTCCATAGGTACATCAGTGATCACTTTTGCTCAGGAAGCATTATGTTGGCTCTCAGCCACTCTTTCCTCCCTTGTATGTTGTAAATCTTAATGTTTATCCCCACAACCCTGTTGGGGCATAGGAAGATGAGCTGTGTCCACTACGACCACATGCAAAGTTGATCCATGCAGGCAAGTCGCCACGAAAAGGCTCTTGCAGAGACGTCTGCAAAGGCTTCGGGTTGCAAGGAAAAATTCCTCCTATGCAGGCTTTAGTCTTGAGCTGCCGGCTTGAAGAAATAACACAGTGGGACAATAAGGCTCTCTCGAACACAAGGGCTTTAATCACTTGTTGCAAGCTATTACAAGATTGCACAGAGTATCACACAGCTGTCTTGGATACTCACAGCTGTAGACAAACAAAGTGCTTCACCGACCACAACAACTCAACAATCCAGCCAACAATGGAGATAGTCACATTCTCCCTTTTATAGGTGGTCTTCTGTAAAGTCATGTGACAGCCATGCCACCAATGAAACCTTGCTGGTTTGATACCCAGTGCATGTTGCATCATACTGTATCCCATGATGCACCCCTTGACTGACTTCACCTACTGTGCATGTTGCATCAGATGTCCCATGATGCACAGCTTCCAAATGCTGACTCATACACACCTTCCACTTGAACTGTAGTTACCTCTGCTCCAGTTCCACCTAGTGGTCACATCCATGTCATTTCCAGGCCAAGTGTGGCACATGGTCCTAACAAACCCAGGTTGGGCAAATGGACTAAGCAGCCAATCATGATGCTCTTGCTTCTAGTATGTTCTCTTAAGGAGCAGCTGGTGGAGCTGTTGCTGTGAGAACAGCAAATTCGTTCTTAGATTTACTGTTATCATCCCTGAATAGTTGCTTTGAGTTCTATGGGAGCTCTCCTGATGCTAGATCCTATTCCAACAGAGATTTTGCACCAGAAGAGAAATCCTGTACAGCTTGAAGCATCAGTAG
Organism: Sceloporus undulatus; assembly: GCF_019175285.1. NCBI lineage: Eukaryota > Metazoa > Chordata > Lepidosauria > Squamata > Phrynosomatidae > Sceloporus > Sceloporus undulatus. The sequence continues at coordinate 113,834,274 of NC_056523.1, read as the reverse complement.
AGGGAGCACTGGTGAAACCATGAGCGGATTTGCTGGCCCCATGGCAACAGATGCATCTTCCTCTGAAACTGCCTGTGGCCTGATGGTGTCAGCTTCCTAACTACAACATGTGAGTGGTAATACTGACTTGTCTTCTATGGTTGTTCTAAGAGTTACAAGAAGTCAATGTATGTGTAGTGCACTCTATGAGCCAGAACAGTGGTTTGGTTTTGGACTAGGACTCTTGGAAACCAGAGTTCAAATCCCTTCTGGGCCATGGAAACCCACTGAGTGATCTTGGGCAAGTCACATTCTCACAGCCTAAGAGGAAAGTAATGCAAAACCTCCTCTGAATAAATCTTGCCAAGAAAACCATACAAGAGGGTAACCATAAGTGAGAGTTGACTTACAGTCACATAATGGCAACAAGTGCATTCTGCACTTCCAAAAGATTATTATTATTACTATAGTCACCACTCTGGTTCCTTGCTAGCTTGCATCCACCATGACTACACAGTTAATTTTGGTTGTGAACCCTGAACTAGCACAGTCTAAATGTTTCATGAGTCATTATGAGAAACATTTGTGCCCATCAGATGTGTTTATGCTGACAAAGGAAAGGGTTGAGAGAAGGCTGATGAAAGAAAGAATGCAAAAAGAGATGGAAGGGCAAAATAATTTCAGTCCCAAACTAATGATGCAAAAAAGAAGAAGCTACAATGGTTGATTAAGCTTTCTGGTGATGCTGTGTTTACTATTCAGTTTACTATTTCAATCATATTGGGGAAAGCAGTATATTACTGCAAGTAAGCCATACTTTGGTTAATTGGTTATATCAGTTTTACATCATATCTGTATAAGAAGAAATCTTGGAGTGGGGATAAGGATGGAAAGAAGCAAAAGCACTGCTCCCAAAGGTAAATCCAGATGCATGTAAAACCTAATGTAAGGAAAAAATAAATAGCCAGAAATAAATCAAGATGTTCTTCAAATAGTTTTGTAACTTGTGCAATTTCTTGATATCAATACTAGGCAAAAACCAACAGTCTCTCCTTTAGCTTTTACCTTCCCACCTCCGCCCCTTGCGATATTGAATATTCTGTGGAGCTCTACTTGACTGATACATTTAATCAAAATTTATACAGATGAAAAATAGGAGGCATGAACAAAATAAATTCTAAATGCAAAGCAAGACTAACAGGCTCTTTTCAGATACAGTGGAATGCTGCATTATGTACATGCAGCCTGGAACCTGTAAGATATCAAAGACAGAACCACTTATATTCTAATCTAATGAATTTTCTGTTACCGTGCTAAACAGAATGTTTTTTTTTCTTCTTTGTCTATTTCAATGCAAAGAACATTTTTCTTCAGACAGAATCATATGAAACACAGAATTATACTGCTATAGGGGCTGTGAGAATTTTAGATTTACTGCATGAATGTAATTGATACTTTTCTAATAATTAAGGTCATGTTTAAAATGTCCCTTCATTTCTCTGGAGTTTTTTAAATACCTTGACTTTGGAAATCCTTATATATACACATCTTAGATGACACCAATGTCCTTTTCTTAGTGAGCATCCATGTAGAATCTATTATCAGACAAGGCCTTTTACTTTCAACAAAATGCATATGCAGATGTGCACCCTCATTTTTAAACCCGGACAGCTTGCACAAACATTTCTGCCTCCAGCCAATGATTTTTAACTTAATACAAACAAGACTGAATAGAAGGTGTCTTTGTGATACTACCAATGCCAGTGGAACTCCTATATTTGCTTGTGCACTAACTACACATTAGTTAGTGGACTAACTAATGGTCCACTAACACCTAATGGTTTTCATAGAGCAGTGGGACTATTCTAACTCCTAAGTACAGCTGCCTCAGGCAGGAGATTCACATCAAAAAAGATTGGATGCATAAATACATGACAGGAAGGAATTATAAAAAGCATGCAGTCAGTTCCTGTTTATGCAAGGGTTGCATAGATGGAAGGCTGCTTCCATCTATGTATCATCTGTTTTAGGCTTGGAAAATAGTAGCTGTTTGTCTTTCTAGTCTTCCTTTGTACTTTCCTTGTTCAAAGACAGTGACCTATAAATCCCTTACTGTGCATCCAGGAAAGTTGAACTGCTCTGCAATTGGCTTTAGGTATTGCTATTTCTAATGTCAGATTTGTGTCCATTTATCATTTTAGATAGAACCTATCCTGTTTGTCCAATGCAGAGTGCAGAGAAGCTTTGCTGGCATAGGGTGGCATATATCACATTGGAGGAAGAGCAAGTAAATGCACTTCTGATGCTGTGGGTGGTGTTTCTGGTCCCAATAATATTACTCCAAGAGTAGATGTGGAGACAAAGTTGGCATCTGGGTTCATGGCAGGAATTTGTCCTTGTATATCCTGTATGTTATGCTTCCTGTGTTTAATCATTTGAAGGTTACCTGTAGGCTAATAAAGGCCTATCTCCCAGAGCTTGTGAGAGGGCTATTCTTGATGCCTTGTGGCCCATGCAAGGGTAGGATGGCGGTATCTAGTATATTAAGTTGGTATAATGATTCTACTGCAAGACTCTGATCAGGATCAATCCTTGTTATTTTCATGAAAATTGTTTACTAATAGGAGAGTTATGATGATTGGTAGCTATAGTATACAGCAGGGGGATTTTTCTGCCATCATATGTCATGCTTCCTCTAATGCCGTGATGGCGAACGCGTTGCACGCGTGCCATGAATGGCATGCAGCGCGATTTCGCCAGGCACAGGGTGAGGGAGAAGGCGGAACGGGCGCGTGCCCATTCCGCCTCCTCCCTACCATTTTCGGGCCTCCCACTGTCTCTCTGAGACAGCAGGAAGCCAGAAAATGACACCTGGGAGGAGGAGACAGAGGCACATGCACGTCTGTCTCCTCCTCCCAGCCTTCTTCCCTCCCGGCTTCCCTTCGCTCCGCTCGAAAGGGCTCCATGGA